>NC_134702.1:240269890-240569890 GCF_043290135.1 Rhipicephalus microplus
TTATAGGCCATGCAGACAGCCCCAATTGTGAGGCCGGTCGCACCCATGAGACAACTGAACATATCTTGTTCGTCTCACGATATACAGCGGAATTTTATTCAGTGCCCACCGTCTTGATGAAATGTACCAAGCAGCAAGTTAGCGAAGAAGTTTTTTGCGCCCACCACCTCATCTTCAGCGTGATATTCTGAAAGTGCTGACGAAGTTCTCAAGGGATAAAGAACTCGGCAAGAGACTATAGGTTCATCTAACGTCTTGCTTCAGCGCCCCGTTCCTCGTCATCATCAGCATATCCATTGCCTACTTTCTTTTCCCCCCTCTCCCCTTTTCTAACGCTTAGTAGCAGGCTAGAACATAGATATAGGCTGAGTTGTTGGCTTTTTGGTAACAATAAACATTTCTATTTTTTTCTAAGGTAGACACTAAAAGTGCTTGCACTACACAAACAAATTCTTAATATGTAAAAATATACACGTGTTTTGAGATCAGATGGTATCCTAGTTGTCAGCGATGTCCGAATGAATGTAGTCAAGGCAAGGTTCAAATTTTAAGAAAAAAATTGCCCGCAGCTTCCCTCGGGGGAACACTGAGGAGGATGCGGAGCATATAATTGGTTAACGGGGTGTTAAAGTGCGACTTACTTGGGTCGATGGCTAAATTGGTTAACGTGGTTGTGAAATGGGGTGTTAAATTGCGACTTACTTGGGTCGATGGCTAAATTGGTTAACGTGGTTGTAGGAGGGGGTGTTAAATGAGTGAACACGTACACACGTATGCGAAAGGGCGGCGCTGGTCGAAGGGACGTCGATCATTGTGTTTGTGGATTCGTTGGAATTCATTTCACCGCGACCTTGGACGTCGACGCGCCGTACAAACCAACCGACGAGCGGCAACTGAGCGAGCGAGCGCCGACCTTGAGTATATATACAGCGTGACGGCGCATGCACTGTCAGCTGTTGAATGTTCTCAAAGTGCGACGCCACATGCGCGTCCACTGGAGAATCAGGAGAATTGTAGATGTCGAACGCGGTGTGTAGAGGAGGAAGGGTGCACAGATGGTGGAGGAGTGAAGCGCGCGCGGTGTGTAGAGGAGGAAGGGATGCACAGATGGTGGAAGAGTGGGCGACGGCGCGACGGCGCATGCGCGCGCGTCAGCTGTCGAATGTTCGAGAAGCGGTGCGGACGGCGCGGACGGCGCACTAGAAGGCGCGAGTATAAGATGCTTCCGCATCTAAAACTGTATTGTGCTAAGTTACAGGTGAATCGGCCGAGGTTACATGAATAAGGAAACTGGACTCGGTGCAGGAGCTCGATCGGATACGTCCGACGCCACTCGCGTCTCGGCTCGCTCTGCGGTGCGTTGCTCTGCGGTACCGGCTCGAATCTCGGCTTGTTCTGCCTCTCTGGCGATGCGTTGCTATGCGGTCTGCTCGAAGGCTCACTTTTTGTTTTTTGAATGTTCGTTGAGCCAATGGGCAACCGCGTCGAGTGGACGCGCTCAGGGCTCGGAGTCCACTTTAACGCAGTGCAGCGTTTCCTGCGCAAGCACAGAGACGCTGCCGGAGAAGGAGGCGCTGCCGGAGAATGAAACGCTGCCGGAGAATTCAGCTGTGCGAACTCGAGTGCCGCTGACACGGCCCTCCCGAAAATGAATTGCGCCTGTCCTCAGGCGTGCGTGTCGTTAGATGGCGATGGTTCCGTAACTTCTAGGAGCGGCTCCTTATATCTACGAAGCTGCTCCACGTTGACGATTTTTTGGTTGATCATGCCCGGTGTGTGGGGTACTCTTTGGATCTCGGCCCTGTTTCCTCCGACGAGGGCCGTTATCTCGAACGGACCTTCATAGCGAGGGTCTAATGTGCCTCGAGCGCTCAACTCAAGCAGGACGAGGTCCCCCGTTATGAACCTTGGAGTTCGCCGCTTCTTGTCGTATCGGACCGTTGTTTTGCGCTGACTCTGCAGTAGCCTCTCTCTTGTCTCCGCACGTCCCCTTGCCAAGTCGTGTAGTCTATGAGACTCGTCGATGTCTCCCTCGACTGAGGCGAGGTTGAGCTCTCCTGGCAGTTTTGGGTCGTAGCCGTGCATGAGTCGAAATGGGCTGTAGCCACTGTGACGATGCTTCGTGGCGTTGATTGCTAGCGTTGCTCGAGGTAGTTCCTTCTGCCATTTGTCCTTGTTGTTTAGCATTCTGCGTAGCACCTGTTTCAATGTTCCTACCATTCGCTCGATCAGTCCGTTTGATTGTGGCCAGTACGGTGGGGAGTTCTGATGAGCAATTCCCAGTCTGCGATGGAATTGGTTGGTTTTCTTGTTCACGAATCCCTTGGCTTGGTCCGTAATAATGACGCTGGGAACTCCAAATCGCGGAATCCACCGGTTTGTCATGAAGTCAAGGTAGTGCGTCGACGAATTGCTCGGTACGGTCACGGCGTCCATGTATCTCGTGGCGTGATCGATACACACGAGGATGTGGTCTCCCTTCACGTTTAGCGGACCCATGTGATCCAGGGATATCACCGCGTTTGGCTCAGTAGGAATATCGCGTGGGATGAGGCAACCTTCATTCCGTGTCGTGCGGGCGTTGATAGTCTGGCACGTGTGGCAGGAGTCAACATACTCGCGTATGTCCTTTCTCATCGATGGCCACCAGTACTTTCGCTGGATCAGGTCTCTTGTCTTCTCGACGCCTAGGTGGCCGTTGTTGTCGTGGAAAACGATCATCACACTGCTTCGGAGGGCAGCGGGAACGTTCACCCTCCGGCGGACCCGTCCTCTCTCGAGAGATTTCTTCACCAGTATATCGTTTTCGATCTCGTAGTCTGAAGATTTGTGCTTGGCCTCCTCCCGAAATCTTTTGCAGTCAGTATCCCTCTCCTGAAACTCGCGTAGGCGACAGTGTTTTCCGACCACTACTGCGTAGCAGGAGAGGTCTCGGGTCGAAACGCCCTGGTCGAAAGCCTCTGCAGATTCCGACTGCCTCGAGAGTGCGTCAGCAGCAGAGTTCTGGCGTCCTGGCTTGTGCTTGACGTCGAAGGTGTACTCGGCTAAGTCGAGCGTCCACCTCGCAAATCTGCGGTTGCTGGCTCCCTTCTGGACGAGGTATGACAAGCTGAAGTTGTCCGTGAACACTGTAAAACGAGGGCCTCCTCTCAAGTAGACCGAAAATTTCTCAGTGATCGCCCAGTGGAGCGCCATGCACTCGAGTATATTAGAGTGTAGACCACGATCGTGCTCGTTTAGTGATCTGCTTGCGTACTCTATGATTCGCTCCTTTCCGTCTTAAGTTTGAGAAAGCACCGCACCCAGCCCGGTTTGCGAAGCGTCGACGTGAACGTTAGTCGGGCAGTCTGGGCGGAAGCTCGCCGAAATTGGCGGGTTCTTCAAGGCGTGTTTTATGGCGTTGACGGTTGCTTCATGAGCGTCAGTCCATACGAAAGGAACGTCCTTCGCGAGAAGGTGCCGTAGCTTGTGCGTGACCTTTGCAAACTCCGGTATGAACTTTCGGTAGTGATTAGCGAACTGCAGGAAGGAGTACAGATTCTTTGCGTTGCGATGTGGCTCGAACTTCTCGACAGCGGCAACTGCGGATTCGTCCAGTGTTCGTCCTTCGGCGGAGATCACGTAACCCAGGAAAGATACTTTGTCTTAAATCAACTGGCAATTCCGGAGATCCATCTTCCAGCCGTTGATCACGACTCTCCTGAGTGCTTCGTTCAGCAAATCCAAAGCCTCCCTCACTGTTGTGGCTCCCTGCCCGACATCGTCCATGTACGTAGCTGTCCTAGGTAAGCCATCGAACGTGCGACGCATGACTCTTTGCATGGTCTGAGGGGCCTTGCAAAACCCAAAGGCCATTCGAAGGTATTCGTACTTTCCGTCAGGAGTGACGAATGCGGTCTTGTGTACGTCGTCCGGCTTCATTCGTATAGTCAGAAATGCCATCTTCACGTCCAACACAGTGAAGTAAGCCGATCCGTCGCGCATGACATCGTCAATAACGTCTTCCATGACGGGCATTGGATAAGAAGGGTTGATGGTTTTCTCGTTGAGCTTGCGATAGTCGTGTACCATTCTTCGTGGAGCCGTCGGTTGGTGCGGTTGGTCGACGACTATCGTTGAAGCACCGTACTCGCTTTCGCTCGGCCTTATGATGCCCTTGGAGAGGTAGTCATTCACCTGTTCTCGGATGAACTTGCAATCAGCCGGTGAGCACCTGTACGGCCTCGATGACACTGGTATATTGTCTCTGAGTTTGATGCTGTGCTCGGTGTGAGGGCACACTCCCAAAGTGTCGCCTTTGGAAGTGAACGCTTGGTGATGCCTTAACAGAATTGCACGAAGTTGTTCCCTCTCTGCCTCGCTGGCATCCTTCGTTATCTTCCGTGTGGCGTCTTCGACTAGACTCGTGAAGTCTTCGTCGGGTGCGGGGCATTTCGTGTTGAGGCGCACGTACCCTTCGTCTTCGGAAACACTCTCGTCCGATTGTCGGCAGAACGTCGCAATAAGCGTTTCCCCGGTGCGGTGTGGTGTGCCTTGTTTCGGGGGTGGCACTTCGGACGATGAAAACTTTCCGGAGGGCTCGACTGGAACGATAGTCGCATCGCTTGACGTGTGAAATGTTACGTCGACGTTCGCGACTCGTCGCCAGTCTGATCCCAGAATCAGGTCGATGCCGCTGGGCAGTTCTGTTACCACGACGTCTTCGAGTCGCACATTCGTGGTGCCCAATGTCACATCAAGCGTTGCAGCGAGAGTTGGGCATATGCTGCGGTTGAGAACTTCAATGTTCTCGCGCGATACCCATGCGTGTGTGGGAATGTCGTCCGTCAAGGCATTGGCACTCATGATGGATAAGTTGGCGCTACTGTCAATGCACACGCGGACGGGTCGGTTGTTAGCAGTACCGGACACTATTGGTAATGTGCCGTCCATCGAATGCAAAAAACAGTTCGCTTGCCTAGGTGACGTAGTCCCTGTTTCGTGGCTGCTATTGTCCCTCTTCGCTCGTTTCTCGTCCGCTCTGATCGTTGCTGGCGTTTTCGGCTTTCTGCAATCACGGGACAGGGGACCGATGTCGCCGCAGTTGAAGCACGAACGAGCAGAGATGGGCCGCGGGTGTGGAGCTCCCGAGAAATCGCTGCGCGGGTTGGCCTTCGGCAAGTTGGCCGAGCTGCTGGCTGGCACCGGCTGGTTCGAACCCTGACCACGGCTTGCTGTAGACGATGACGGTTTCTTGTCGTTCTCGGCACACACGGTCGTGCGACGCCTCGCGTCGAGCAAAGCCGCTCTGTCAATGAGTTCGGTTACTGTGCCACACAGCTGCGCTGCGAGTGGGTTGGCCCATGTGTCGTCCTCGATGCCGCTGAGAATGAGGGAAATACGTTCTTCCTCTGCTAAACGGTACGGCGCCTTGTTCAGAATGGCGTTCTTCGAGTACATGTACTCGACGATGGTCTCGTGGCTCTGAAGGCGTCGCTTCGTCCGCAGTTCGAGGAACTCCTGCATTGTCAGCTTTCGTTTGAATCGGAGAATGAGCGCTTCCTTCCATTGCTCCCAGGTGTCATTCTGTGAGCCGTAGGCGCTGTGCCAATCCTTGGCAGATCCCGTCAAGCCGCTTTGGTGCTGTCACCAACGTCAGCGATGGCGTCCAGTGGGCGAGCGCTGCGATTCTCTCCACTTGCGTAATTCATTCGTGAGTACTTTGTTGCGGCGTCCCATCGAACCAGGGGATTGAGGATGACGTGTCGCTTGTGGAATGAATCTGGATCGGGCTCGTCGTCGGTGCACCTCTCGACAGCGTGTTGGCGAGCAGGGCTTGTGTGTTCACGAGCGCGGCAAGGGTCTGGGCCATGGAAGGTTCTCAATTTTGCGTTGAAACGGTCGGCGCGGTGGGGCATGCCGCGTCTCGGTTGGTGCCGTCGTTCAGTGACGGTGGCCGCGTCGAACGCGAGGACATCGCTATGTCAGCAGGGACGGAATGGTGCAGCCCGAGGGTTGGAGTCGTCACCCGTTCCGTTGGCAGTGAAGCGTTCTGATGGGCTTCGTGCAATGTCTCACGTTCACTCGTGGTCACACGGTTAAGCTGGGCTCGCAGGCTGCTCGGTTCAGCGCAAAGCCTCGCGTTGTCGGCGGACAGCGTCTCCAGATGCGCCTGCCTGTTGTCGTCGTAGGCAGCCTGGTCGTTCGTTGACGAGTCCGTCGGCTCTAGGGCTTGGCGAGTGATGTTGTCGCGGATGATTCTTGCGATGAGCTCGTCCTTTCGTCCGGAGCACCGTAGACCTCGTGCTCTAGGCTCGTCGACGAGTTGCTTTTTCGTTACATTGGCCATCCTGCTGTGGTCGAGGGTCGTGAACACACTTTCGACGATGGTCGTTTCGGAGTGCCGAGACGATGTACGGCGTGGCGTCGCTCCTTCTCGTGGCGTCGTTTCCTCCTCCGCATGCAGCTCGGTCGATTCACATCCTGTCGGCTGCGCCATGTCAGCGATGTCGGAATGAATGTAGTCAAGGCAAGGTTCAAATTTTAAGAAAAACTGTATTGTGCTAAGTTACAGGTGAATCGGCAGAGGTTACATGAATAAGTAAACTTGACTCGGTGCAGGAGCTCGATCGGATACGTCCGACGCCACTCGCGTCTCGGCTCGCTCTGCGGTGCGTTGCTCTGCGGTCCCGGCTCGAATCTCAGCTTGTTCTGCCTCTCTGGCGATGCGTTGCTATGCGGTCTCGCTCGAAGGCTCACTTTTTGTTTTTTGAATGTTCGTTGAGCCAATGGGCAACCGCGTCGAGTGGACGCGCTCAGGGCTCGGAGTCCACGTTAACGCAGTGCAGCGTTTCCCGAGCAAGCACGGAGACGCTGCCGGAGAAGGAGGCGCTGCCGGAGAATGAAACGCTGCCGGAGAATTCAGCTGTGCGAACTCGAGTGCCGCTGACACTAGTCATGCTGATGTTCACGTATTTTCGGGACATGAAACAAGAGCTGTTCATGAAGAGGCATTAAAATGACACTTGGACATTGGTTAATAGTTCTTGGGGCACAGTAAATGACGGACTGAAGTTGAAGGCGAAGGTGCCTACCGCGGTTGTCTCAAAATCGTGAAGACTCGCACTACTTATCGACCTCATATGCGCTCAAACTCACGCATGAGGCCCGAAAACAAAACTTCAACGTTGCACAGATGGTTTGCTAACCACAAGGTACATATAAAACACTCCAAGAAAAAATAAAAGAGCTTTCATGCAGTGGCGCTTTTGTGCAAGAAGTAAGGCGCACGTAGTTCGGAGTTCGACTTCAGTGTTGTGTGTAATTCGTATGTCATTGCCGCAGATATGAACGATTATAATCTGGCGAGAACACACCGTGACGCCTAATTGTTTCACCCAGTTACGGTAGTGCCCTAGAGACGGCTGTCTACCGGGACGTCATTTGTAACCGCAGGCCGTACGTAGTCAGCAAAAGTTTCACCTAAAAACCCGCTTTCTTGGCCTCACATTTCTTTCGAAGGCGACTTAGAATAAGGCCGCTTCCTCTGGCACACAGCTGTGGAGCCGCTAAACAACAATACTTGAAGCGGTCGTAATTTAATCAGATTTCCTGCTTTGCGGCGTCTATTTCAGCCAGAATTTGAATAAGTGCATACAAAACTAATGCATCCTAAAATGACAGCTTCAAAATTATCAAAAAACGAAGATAACTTTGTAAACTGGTTAAATTTCAGAGATTGACAATTCACTCTTGCACCTATTATTGCAATGGAAAGGCTTAGCAAAGCTGGATACAGATGGAGCAAAAGAAGAGCCAAAGAATAAGGTCATCTAAGTGCTTTGAGGACAGTATCGATGCACTAAAAGTTCCACCGTACTACAGAAAGCTAAAGCCCATTTTCATTTCAGGACTTTTCTTATTCGCTTCTTGGAAAGACAAATTGTTCAGCTTATGACGAGGGGGCACTTCGGGACAAGAACATCTTGACGAAAGCGACAGAGCCACAAAGCGGCATTGTTCACCTGGAGGCGCAATACATTAGCCAGTGACGCAACCTTCGCACAATAAACACAAACAACAGACTTTGCTTACGTCTAAACAAACTAACGGAACGGGCACCCGAGCAGATTGATGAATGTGACGTCCACCGAAATGAGGCCAAAGCTGTAGCTTACGTTGAAGAACTTGCTGTATTTCCTTTTTTTTCCTGCTAGCTTAGGCACTTTCTTGCAAATATTGCGCTTGTCTTCGGGGGAATTGTTGCTGGGAAATATAATGGCCTTGAGCTGTACTCGGGACAAGCCTGTGCTATGGAGATTTCTTTCATGCTCAAACAGTTATGGCGTTTCTATTCTAGGCATTACCATTTTACCAGGATACAGAGTCATAGCTTCCATACAGGGCCGGAGGTAGTGTTAACAGGTGTTTTAGCTTCTTCATACTTAAGGGTTAGAGAAGTGGACATATAGAAACTATCTGTGTACCTATTTCTCACATGCTCTTCTTAATAGCTTACCTCGCATCGCAGCATTACGCAAGGGCGTATATTCCATCACTGCAAGGAGGTATGAATCATAAGACAATATTATTTTGGGCGCCAAAGCGTATTCTGTGGTTCTTTAGGATACCTTATAGTGTCTAAGATACCCTTAAGTTGTCGAGTTTTTATATGGACCACTCAGGCAGTGTCTTTATCATCAATCAAGGTAAATATAACTTGTAGCGAAGGCTTTATAGAAGCTTACACTCTCAGAAAATGGCCGCTGATCACCTGTTCATGAGGCTTAGCTTCATCTCTGTGGGGAGCAAACACTTCTGGCGGAACAAAAATAAAGCGGAGTTGACGCAATAGCTCCTAAACAAGTGACGTCGTATTGTTGGCACTAGAGCGAAATTTCGATCCTAATTTACTTTTTCATATACCCCTGATCGTTAAAAACTCGTGCTAAGGCGATCACCGGCGAGTGCTACACCAGTGCTCTTCATGCCAACGTAAGGTAATCTACTATCGACCTATGACTATATAGTGATGTTTAAGCGTAGTACCGTTAAGTTTGCCATGGCTGTACAACGGAACCTATTCTAGGAACTTTCATTCAGAGTTCGTTCAATCTTCTTCAGGTATATTAGAGCATCCAATAGCGTATACATGTCATATCCGCAGCGTTGCTTATTTGCTTCACACATGCAGGTTCTTTAGCGTACTCAATGCTTGTGTTCTTCAGTTTTAACAGGAAGAAATGACGCCTAGTCACAACAAAATTATGACTTCAGTTTTATCGAATGGTGAGAATAACTTAAAATTATTACACTTCACACAGTGATGATAAGCAGAAACACTGTGTGGTTTTTAATCTTATGCATTATGCTCTGAATAATTACCCTTATGTGTACGTATGCAGTAATGCGAATTGTAGGGCGATAGATGAGTTGGCGATTAACTCACCGATACACAAATTCTAGTAGGCGGTGCGTGTTCAAGAAGGTAATCGGGCTGCAGGATCAATGTTGCATGAAAGGCCAGCGAGCACAGTATTGCCGAAATTTGCCAACGTTTCTTATCTAGAAAACATGGGTCATACGTGAAAATTTTGTTAAAGCGCACTAAAAACAGATGAACAGAAGGGGCTGATATGGATTGCGTATGGTTTCAGAACGGTATGTTTATTAGTGAGAAAAGGAATAGAAAGCGGATACATGGTCTATCGCACGTGTCCATCAAAACAGGGTGCAACAGAAACCACTCGTGTCGGCATTACAAAAGTTGTCCCCACTATGTGCCATTTCTTAAGTTTCGCAAGTACCAGGTGCGGAGATACGCATACTCTTTATCATGCAGCACAATTGTGGCTTGGCTGCCAGTCAGTGGAATCTTACCACATCCCAAAGAGGGGGCATGACTGTGTTAGCATTTATTAAACAATATTCATTAAACTCCGCCTATGCCTTGGCGGAGTTTAATAAATCTTGAAAGAGATTTAGATCGTAGAGCCACCTCACTCTCCTATTTTCAAAATTGCGTTTAGATTCCTGCTTATTATCTCGTAAATTTCGCAGCTCAGAGTTACTGCCACTGTTTTTACTCAACCATTATTAGTATTTTCAATTTCGTTTTAATACTACTTTCATCTTTACCTGGAAGACATTTATTCAAATAATAAAAAAATTATTTCGAAAACTACCTGGTTGTTCTCCTATCCCTCCACGTCACTGTGTGCCACTGTCCAAGGTTCTATTCTGCTTTTCTAAACAATAATCTACAAGGGTATACATGGCAAGCCCGCTTGCCAATTGGTCTGCAAAGTCCCACACTCTATCCCCACATGCGTTTCAGTGTTCTGCACTTGCTTGCGTTCTCTGTTGTGCGCGAAATCGTTAGGTGCGTTTTATCGTCGGTGAACGTCTTCAGTGCTGTGTCCAACAGGCAGTGACACGATGCAAATTATATTTAACGCTAAGTGCTTTCGTCGGTAGCTGTGGAAAGAATGTGCTGTGCAAGGATGCAGTAGCAACAAACGTATGCCTGGCGACCCATGTCTTCTGCTTAAGAAACAAGAAAAATGCTTCGGAATGGACTGGTCGCCGGACTTTAATTTATCAGTATTCCTGCATTCCAGTTTCCTTCTTGAGCATGCAGTGGCTACTATTCGCAATTTCAGTGAGCAGATTATCAAGTTATCTGTCGTGGTACAATTCACTTGTCTTCATTCGCATACGAAGCGCTAATTTGTCAGAACATAATTAAAAAAAACATAGTGCAGGGAGTGTCCGCGGGCGTTTTTGTTCTTATCATTTTGTAACACGTATAGAATTTGAGTTATTGTGACCAATGAATAAAACAAAATTTTAATCCTTCGACATCACTAGGCGTGATTTCTTCCTGTCAATACATATCACAAACATTGTGTATGCTAAAGAACCTGCGTATTAGTGAAACAAGTAATCCACGTTGCAGATATCACGTGTATACGCTGCTACGCTGTTGTTTGCCTCAATAAATTGGCGGAAGATGCCACGAACAGCGAAGAAAAGTTTGAAGAATATGTTTTTTTATAAAACCAAGACAAAGGGAACGGTACAGTACAACTAAATATCATTTAGCCCTGAGTGCGTATTAGTTTAGCTGGCGTTGACTTTAAAAGCACTCGTAGACGACTCGCCGGCGATCGCCTTAGGGTGAGTCTCTAGCAATCAGGGGCCCATGAAAAGTAATTTGAGATCAAATTTCCCGCTTGTGCACACAAAAGGGCATTCTTTGTTTTGCTGCTATTGCATCACATCTGCATTATTTTTTGTTCAGTCGGAAGTGTTCCCTCCTTAAAGAGATGGCGTGAAGCCTCATGAGCAGCTGATCAGCTGCCATTTTCTGAATGTATGGGCTTCTATGAAGCCTTTGCTACCAGTCTATATATACCTTCGCGCACTTCTGTCTCTGCTTATGTCGTCGCTATTTATCAGTGCACTATGTCTGGCATTTTCACACCATGTATGAACCTGCACTGGCACGACCATCCACGCCAGCCCAAGGTCTCAAGTAGAATGGCGTAGCTTAATACAAACTTACTTGGTTTTATTGCTTGCTTAATTTACTTCTTCCACACCTGGTGTGGTGGGTTTCAAGTACAATGGTGTGCTTCAAGTACACATGTGAGGCAATAAAGCTTTAGAAGCTCTGGCACCCTATGAGAAACGCAGGAGTTATTGCGTGAAAGTTAGATCTTCCACTCTTCTCTATAGAGCACTAAGGGTATACGTATACAAAGGAGCAACGAATATTTGATGGAGACGTGCCATATACAAAGCTTTCTTTAGAAAACACCAAATCTTTATGCGAATCATACCACAGTAGGGCGCTTTCCATTTTAACACATGAACTCCAGGTCGAAAAACTTGGCCGATTCTGAAGTAAAGGTGATGCAACTAATAAACAAAGTGTATATTTAAAATTAGTGACTTGAGGACAGATGATTATATGGCAGAATTGTAGTGAGTGCAACTTTATGGCATGATCATTTTTTACAAATATCAAAAGTTGTGCGTCATTCGTGGTATTCGTCATGAACTTTCAAGGTTGAAAACAAACGTGTTCACGCTCAAAGTGCGACCGTTTTGTTAAGTAACACTGGTACTACACGTGACAAGCTTGCGTCTAAATTTGATTGAAGACACATCAAAGCAGAATCTTGTCAGAAATACTGCCATGCATTCTGAAATACCCGAGTAGACAGTTATACAGCTTATTATATGCGTGCAATGTGTATTGCTTGTCTTGTTCAGTGTAAAGGTATAAAGAGGCGCAAAAAACAATTTCGCTTGTCCGCATGAAGTGCCTCGAAACCTGTGTTTTTATGCTTCCCAAACACGGATGATTCCCATTGTCTTGTGCACAGCTCACCCGTCCCTGTGGTCTAGGGGCTAGGGCACTCTGCTGCTGACCCGCAGGTCGACAATGCGCATGCACAAGTTAAATGACTTGCAGTTTTTTAACAAAAAAGTATGGCCGAGTCGCGCCGTGAATTCAGTGTTATCGACTTCATGGTTACGCTTAGATTGTAGGATTTCGCTATAGAATTAAGTGGAGACATATCTTGCACACAGAGTCACTGTTGCGATATCTAAAAAATAATTATGACAAACAATAATGCTTTGTGGAAAGCACCTGCCCTCAAGTCTATATTCAAAAAGCTAATTAACGAGTTTTTGTTTATCACTCACACTTTTTTAGTTGCGGCAAGTCATTGCACTCTTGACGATAAGTACGCGTGACAAATTGACATAACCTCCTCTGTCATACGATATTTATAAACAATCTGCATTGTCTAAAAAGATGCGTTGTGCAGCTGCCCTGTGCATGTGAAATAAAAATTCTTTCTGTGTAGGTGGTCACGTGAATGAATTCAATAGACAATTTTGTGCTCCGATAGATTGACGATTATATATTCGTATATATCATTTCTGCCGTGGCTGTTACATTACGATGGAGGAGAAATTGTAGGGGTCCTTGCAGGGCGTCCGTTGCGGGTAGTTGAAAAGGCGCCAGAACTGAAGATAGATGTAGCCAAAGTAGCCTTGTCGTTTACTGTTATTGCCCAATTCGTTGGCGACTATATCATTCGCGGTATCATGAGCAGGCTTACCCTTGATGAATAAATAAAGTCATTCTGCTTGAATAAATAATAAAATTCCACTGGTAAGTAATAATAAATATTAATAATTGAATTATGTTAGGTTAATAACACGTGCATATTGCTCTCATAAGACAGTTGAGGGTTCTTGCTGACGCAAAACTAAATTATTTTAAGCAAGTCAGTAGAAATGTTTAGCGTTGAAACTGCAGACCGAATTCATTACTAGACTGTTTACGTTATACAAGTACCCTTTCATATAATAAAGTCTGGTTGGAAATGAACAGGCCAGCTCCATTCTTGTTCGGCTCGTGTTTTTCTCAACTTGAGATGAGAGCACATCCCACGCACCAAAATCGCCCCTAAAAACTACCCCATACAGCATCAAAGTCTCTCGAGCTGCACCTTTGACCTTACCTAAAAGTCCTCTTTTCATTTATGTGGGGGTTGAATGGTCAAAAACCACAACCTAGTTATGAGAGATGCCGTTGTAGAGGGCTCCGGAAATTCGGACAACCTGGGGCACTTTAACGGCCATCCAAATCTGAGCACAAGGGCCTGCAGCATTTCTGCCTCCATCGAAAATGCAGCCACCGAAGCCGTGATTCGATGTGCGGCCGCAACCTGCAGGTAAGCAGCCTTAGCTACTATAGCTACTATAGCAACCTTAGCTACTATAGACGACCGCGGTGGGGCTGAAAAGTTTCTTTTTTTTACGTTCACAACGGAACACCCTTTAAGTGCATGCTGATGGCACTCCTGTCCAAGTTTTCGTCGACACTGTCACTCACGTTTGTTAAGAGCGCAGATTTTTCTTGTCGCAGGATGGAGATCTTTACGTGACTTTTGACCAGTGTGGTACAAGTCACTGACGGAGGCACAGTTCCTATCGTGAGGATGTGTACTGCACAACTTAACGTTGCAGGTCATCATGTGGTCGGCATGTTTTCTATTCTTGCCACATGCCCCCACGACCTCATACTTTTACCGGATTTTGGCGCTCAGGTCGCAGAATCGAATCTTAGCTGTTGCGGCTGCAATTTCGATCGGGGCGGAAATCCTGTAGGCCCGTGTGCTCATATTTGGGTGCACGTCAAACGACCCCTGGGGGTCGAACCTTTCAGGGCCCTCCACTCTCATAGTCATACAGTGTCTCTCATAATCATATTGATTTTGGGACGTTACACCCCATATATCAACATCATAGATTTTGTTTCTGCCAAATCTGCACTTATGAATCGCTCCACCTGTGTCCCCGCCTTCAATTGCCACATTGCTGCGAACCCCGTGCCACACAGCGCTGATTAAATTGAAGCGACTTGATTCATCTCGCCCCCAAAACTGTTACGTATGTCGTAACAATATCATGATGAAAAGCAGCATTATTATTACCAATTAATTTTTTAGTGATGTATGCTAATGTAGAAGATGCAGAGAGGAGAAAATTGTGCCAGTTTGAAGTTAACCCTAATGGCAAACTTGGGTTTTTCCTTCTGTGTTTGTCTTATAATATGTGATATTTTTTGTATTATTCGTATCCGTGTTTTGCGAGTAATTTCAAGACCATAGCAAACTTGCACTAGGCAAGGTATCGCGAGCTTTACTGGTACTGCTGCTTGTTCGCAGTAAATTTTCTTCTATTTAAACAAATTGTTTTGCACAGCCTTAAAATGAGAAGCAATTGAAATAGCTGCTTACCTAAATATTGACGATGTCCTTAAGAGTAGAGTAATGCTCCTCCTTCCTGCCTTAAGCTATATTGCACAAGCCTGAAAGAAGCAAAGCATTGCTTTTCGCACAATCCAGATGGGAGTGAGCGAAAGCATGGAGCTATGCTCGGCTAGACATTTTTGAACCGCTCATTCGCTGCTTAGTGAACAACAGGTTAAAAAGTGCAACAATGATACATTCATTACACCAAGTTACACAAACACAAGGACCCAATCGAGAGTCTTCTATGAAGGCGCACACTGTTGAGTAATTGTTGCGCTGTTTTCTTTACCGCCAGCAAAGGCTGTCTTAGCGCAGATAATTTTATTGCCGCCTATAGCCAATTAGTACAAGATAACTGTTCTCAAAAAAAGAAAAAAAGGAAAATAACGCTAGTTTCATTTGCCAGTAAGTACCTGCGATGAGCCGTTACTCTTCTCCCAAGATCAATAAACGAAAAGGCCGAAGGTGGTTTCTTCTTCCAAGTTGGCAAACAGGATAGACAACAGCTCAAGCGCAACAAACGCATGTCATCTGCACCTCCATGCAGGACAACCGATGTAACGACGTAAAGCATTCATGAGTCTCACAGTCATTTTGAATAGGAAGCCAAAGTAATGAAATGAAGTCTCGCCAGGGCCGCGATGGTGAAAAAAAATTAAAGTTAGAAAGAGGGGATGGGTCCTGTATTTTGTGAAGGGTTAGGTAAGTTTTCCTTCTTTTCACTTCAATGTATCGTGATTTAGGATGGACTGGCAGTTCGGTACTGCGCAAGAAGAGGCACCCAAACTCTAAGTATAGTCCTATCTCGTGGTGAATAACGTGGTCTTTGACATCCTTGCGCTATTGAGAAATCATTGGTTAAACGGAAGATAGTCTAAGGGAAAGCTTACCTCTGGCATTGCTCACCATGTTTATTTCTGATGCGCACAGCTATTCATTGCGAGTTAAAGACTCACATATGCACTAAAAAAATTGGCAGATCCCACGTACGGTGGGAGCTGATAATTTGTGAAGCACTAAATAGAAATGTTAATATGTCACTTTATATCAGCACAACGTTAGCAGGTTCAAGTAAAAGATGCCGTACATGACTTGCGTGTCATGATTATTATGTTTGGATGTGTCGTTTACCTTCATCATCTATTCATATCTCGTGAAACCAACTTTAGTATATGTGGAGCTAGCGAAACCATCGTGAGCACGCTATCGGTGTAATATGTTGTATTGTTCTTACATGACACGCGCCTCAGGATTACCATGTTTGCACCAGTCATATACTTTCGTCATCCATTGCAGTCCCGTAACGCCAAATTTAGTACATGAGGAGCTAGCAAAACGGCCGCGAGCGCATCATGAAGGGCCCAATATACTCCATTGTAGCGTTGACGTGCGCCCAAGCTGGGCAGAGTGGCGCTGCATTGGCAAAACGCGAGCACTCCATAGTCTGATGCCAGGCGTGACCGGCGCGACCAGGGTTCGTCGGCATGGCCCGATGGCAACCAGCGCGAAATGTGACGTGCTGCATCTCGCGCCGATGCATTACTCAGACAAAACTGCGTCTCCCTCTTTTCGTGGCGGAGGGACGCCGGACACACTGAAACACGCATGTGTCAAAGCAAATCAGCGCGGCGCGCGCCTGCGAGTATACGGCACGACCGGCATCTGGCGTGGCAACGCCGGCGCGACGTGACAAAATTAACGCTGGCGCACACGCGCGCCGTGTCACGTCGAAGTGTATTGGCGCCCTGACTGTGGCATGTAGTCATATTGTCACATTACACGCATCTTATGATTAATATGTTTGCCCCAGATGACCTTCGTCATCAATTGGCGTCACGTAATACCAAATTTGGCATATGTGAAGCTTGCGAAACGGCCTCGAGCGCATCATGAGTGTGGCATGTAGTCATGTTGTTACATAAAAAGCTTGTCGTGATTCTCCTGTTCGTAAGTTTCATTATCATGTCGTCCATTGGCGTCGCCTAATAACGAGTTTGGTGGATGTGAAGCTATCAAAACGGCCGGGAGTGCATCATGAGCGTAGCATGTAGCCGTGTTGTTACATGACACGCATCTCATGTTTATCATGTTTGCACCAGTATTATACCTTCGTCATTCAGTGACGTCCCATAATACAAAATTTGGTGTAAGTGTGGCTAGCGAAACGGCCACCAGCGCATGATGAGCGTGGCATGTAGTCATGTTGTTACATGACACGCATCTTATGATTATCATGTTCGCACCAGTGACATACCTCCGTCATCCATTTACGCAACGTAATACAAATTTTGGTATATGTGACGCTAGCCAAACGCCCGCGAGCGCATCATGAGCTTGTCATGTAGTCATGTTGTTACATGTCATACATGCCATGATTTTCATGTTAGGGTTTTTCGCTTGTGTTCGCCATGCAATAGTGTCATGCCATACCAGTTTTGCAACATACCATGTGTACTAAACCACCGCAAGAGCTGCAGGACCATGAAATGTAATTCAAGACATTCATGACATCGATGCCATGATTTTCATGTTATGTCTAGTCAAATATGTTCTTCGTACAGTAATGTTCTGCCTTACAAAGTTTCGTATCGATACCGTTATCGAAACGCCCAGGAGAGCTAAAAGTGGTAAGCGGCTAGATAGATAGATACGCGCAAAGTTGCCAAAGTTCGCTAAGAAATGCTTCCCATTTAAAAAAGAAGAGTACATGTAATTGAGACAGTTGTTTGCCAGCCAGGCAGCCATAGCGAGAGGTCTTCAGGTGGCTTGCGATCCATGCAACAGATGTTTGAACACACCTGGTGGAAAGAAACGTCGTGAGAAGAAAAAAAAATACTAATAGATAATAGTTGGCAAAAAATGTTGTGCGCTAGAAGTGTACCATCAGATTGCTCTGCACGAACAAGCTCAAAAATTTTGGCGTTTTTTAGAGACAGATCTATACATATATGGCATCAACAACTTGCGATTCGTTCACAGCACTGTAGAAAAATTTCATGGACGCTCAATAAATTCTGAGCTCTTTTCTTTTCTATTCTTAAGTTTTCTGTATATAAGTATAGTTGTATCATCAGTTTTTTTTTAGTTTATTGCCTTCATTATTCACAATTGCGTTTTCTTGAGCTATTTATCGCATTTTTATGAAGGCATTATTTTTTATCATGCTGTACATCACAATCAACATATATTGGCATTTAAAAATCTTATCGATATTGCTCATAATTTAACAATGTTTGAATGTAATACGTATCAGTGACAGTGCCATATATAAGGCAAATAATCTTAATAAACTTAAAACTCAGTTGTGCAACAACAAGCTATTAGCAGAATGACCAGCCAGTTTGATGCCGGGAATTTAGGTTTCATTCATCAAAACGCAGCTTCTTTCACGCGCGGATGAAATTTTGCATTAAACTTATTGCTTTCCCAAGTGGCGAGACATTCATTTTCGTGCAGAGACGTAGTCATGTGACGTATATTCGCATCCAGTCGACGAACTCAGACACTCGTGTGTAGACCCCAGGTAGGAAAGGCATTGCGCACTTGACTCCCCACGAGACAACACCGATGAGGTAGACGCGGTCATTCCTCTTGAACGTCAGCGGGCCACCCGAGTCACCCTGTTTGAGTGAATAGAGAAAGGTAGGGAAAATTCAGCGTCTGTATACACGACTTCAATGAGCGAGGTCATGATTTATGATGCGCGTTTTATTTCTTTATTGGTATTGAAGGCTACGACCGGACAGGAGCATTTCACAACAATGTACATAACAATAGAGAGTTTCCATCAAGGTAGACAACGTGGACAACACACACAGCCGCTTGGCCGCTCATCTAATACAAAATAAGCAACAGCATTGACCAGTAGGCACGCATCGTCCGTATAGTTTGTCGCTTTCTACCTTCATTTAAAAAACTCTGTCTCATAATGTCATGCACAGGTTGCCTAGGCTGCATAAGTTGAGTAGGTTGTTCGCCAAGAAATGCAAAGCATCTCTTTGCGAACAATCAGCAACATTGATCCTGTCTACCTGTAGTGAGAGACAAAATACATGATTGTTACTGACGTGCCCACGCCGTTCTCTCCCCACTTTATTGAGAAGGCAGCAAGTGGCGTCGGCGGCTGTAGCGTCCAGACTGCCGGGTGCGTGAGCTGTTCTAGCTAGCGCCTCGAGCTCCGCGTGATCTGCGCAAGAGGCATGGCGCGGTTGCTCAAAAATTCATACATTATAACGAAGATGACGCTGCACTATCTATCTATCTATCTATCTATCTATCTATCTATCTATCTATCTATCTATCTATCTATCTATCTATCTATCTATCTATCTATCTATCTATCTATCTATCTATCTATCTATCTATCTATCTATCTATCTATCTATCTATCTATCTATCTATCTATCTATCTATCTATCTATCTATCTATCTATCTATCTATCGTCTGACGCTGGCAGAAATATTACAAGGCAGATCATTAATGTGTATAAGAAATAAAATTGGAGCCAGAACGCTTCCTTGTGGAACTCCGGATCTTACGCTAGAGAGATAAAGATTCAAGGGAAGGCAGGGAGGTTAACCAAGCTATCCACGATCTTACGCTAGATTTATGGGAATGTTGCCGGCTGACTTCTACAAACTGGGTGCGGTCACTAAGATAATCTTTTATCCGATCGACAATGGGCCCTTTCCCCAAGGTTAGTTCGAGTTTATGAATTAGACAGTATGAATAAATAAAAATATATCTATCTATCTATCTATCTATCTATCTATCTATCTATCTATCTATCTATCTATCTATCTATCTATCTATCTATCTATCTATCTATCTATCTATCTATCTATCTATCTATCTATCTATCTATCTATCTATCTATCTATCTATCTATCTATCTATCTATCTATCTATCTATCTTATGTTGTCATATTCTCCAAAAAAACCTTCATAACTTGCAACCACTCCTAACTGGTATTCCAAGGTACTAGTCCAAAAGGCGCGAAGTAAGAGTGGTAATCAAGAAAAAGGTGTGACAGCGTGGAGAGCAGTCACTGAATGGATACCAGCCTTGGACAAATATCGCCTACTCACGGCATCTTCAAGTATTGAACGCTAATTCCCGACTAGAGAGGAACGCAATTAGCCCCGTGTAGACGTGAAGCCCCTGAATTGCCGACGCGGTGGGCCGGCCGTGATTTTTCGTGAGGCGAGCATAAGTGGAGAACATGGTATTACAGCCAAGCTACACAGATATATTTTTGTATGATTGGGTGCTATGAGCGAGCCTCACGCTACGATAATAGGGCCATGTGTCGTTGTCTTAATGCATCGACCAAATTACACTTCTATTGAGAAAGCGTCAAATGGGAGGGACGCGAAAAAACGACCCGTTCAAAAACAGAAGTCTGATATCGCAATCGCAATCAAGGTTGCCACTGTTGCCTACTTTTTGCTAATTTTGTGAATTCGAGAGGTCCGGGGCGACGTAAAGGTATGATTGGCAGCGTGGCGAATTTTAGGCAATCATCTGCTTAAATTTCAGTTGAGTTGTGCATTCTATACTCAGTGTATGTAAAACGGATGGGCGACAACACTTTTTCCAGTTTTTTTTAGTGTTAGACCCACTTGTAGAAGGCGCGCTTTTTGAGCAATTCAGTACGTCAGTTCAGTTTCTCGAGTATATCTCCTGAATTCACCTGGATCCTGGCAGTACTAGGACCCTGGTGCGTCCGCCAGCAACCCGTTTGCAAAATTTCAGTCAGCAGACTGCTTTGCGTGCCACGAGGCGGTGGCGCCATGCCAAATTTTTGAATTGCTTTTAAGATTCTTTAGAACATTTTCGTTTCTGAAGGGGCTAGGTGACGGTCAAGCCGAGAGTTCCGACCACAGCTCCAATGGTCCTGAATAGCTTGCCAACTTCTTCGTTGCTGTAGTACGCGCTCATTTAGTATTCAGAGTTTTAATTTGTGGACATATTTTTCGCACCGGTCAAAAAGTGGACTTTTTGGCAGCCTTCAGAAAGTGCACTGAGCAGAATGTGCAGCGTAAGCATGACCGCACAGAAAGCGTGGCGCAGGCATTACGACGGTTACGCAGTACTTTCAAATTTATTTCAACTTTTTTGTAATTAGGTTGCTCGATTATCGGACACATGATTCCACTGCAATGACATTCTTTTAATCTGCAGGAAAGCTACGCATGCCGTTTCGCTCTTGTTCTGGCGACTGGCTCGCCCTGTACTCGTGACAGCTGAAGCCATCACAAACTTTATGAGGTGGCAGCATTTAGGGACGCTGCTGGTGCGTGCATAGCGCTCTGATTGTGAATCGGATGATGTGATTCGAAACCCGCTAAGCCCTCTTATGGTTAAGCGGGTGATGCGACTAGCATTGGTAAACGTCAGTATAATTAATGAGGTATGGATGGTACTGTAGGTGCTGTACTCTACGGGTCTTTACGTAATTGGCAACATTTAAAAAAAGGCACGCCGCGCATGTAGAGTGGTAACTTTTTTGGTGCAACTCGAAGAAAATGGTGACATTTGTTGACTTTTTACTTCTTGTTTGGGGAATTTTCCTCGAAAGTCTGTAACAACAGTGTTCACAATGCACCACTTCACTTGACCAAGAGCACCAAGAAAAAACCGCAATAGATTGAAAGAGCACGTTTGAAAGACTTCCAGAGTATGTGGCCTTGGTGCAGCGGCTACAGCGTGCCCTAGCTGCCTCCCTGTCGCAGTTCGACTCTCGTTGATGAAACTTTTTTTTTTCTTTCATGTCGTGCGTACCTTTTACCACGTCATCACTGTGATGGAAGTACGCCACTGTAGTATTGGTGGACCCTGGCATAAAACAATTTCAAAACACTTTCGTGCTAAATATCAGATAGAAAGAAAAAGGGAAAGAGCAGATCATAGCCATCTGGTTAAATTGGCAAAAAAAAATTGTTGCACTCTTTTTGTATTTACGCGTGCTTTATCCTCCTTCTGTTAGGAGAACGTATCATTTGAAAGGCCTTAAATTTCATATCCTTAATTCTTGGCCAATACTCCTGAGTGGCCAAGAGCCATAGTGGAGGCATAATCATCATCTTAATCATCACCATCATCATTACTGTTATCTATATAGAATTACAAAGCAAATGAATATGCGGGCCAGTCAAGCTAACCACGACTGCGAGTCAGCTAACGCCTGAAAGCGGGACAAAACATCGTCCCGCAAGCAGGTTCGCCGGACAGTGGGACCCTTACCGCAAAACCGGGATATGTCACACCTGAACGGGGACATCTGGTCACTTTAGACAAACTCTTCGGGCATTATCTAGCACATCACCATAAAATGTTTAGGCAATGTCACCACCTTACAAAGAGTTTTAAATATTAGTCAAGTATATGTACGTTACAGCACTGTTGATTGCGCATCGATTATCATCATAAAAAAAGAAGTGACTAATCAATACGCCAACTTTCTTTAATAATTCATTAGGCATGGAACCTTGTGTTGGAACCAAGGTCGTGAAGAAGTTAAACTCATCTTTGATCAAAAAAGCTTTCACTGTAAAAAATAACTAGTTTCGATAAGCTACATCTATGGCATTACTTGCGTTGAAACAATTTTTTGGGGATGAAAGGAAACCGCAATATGTTGCGTATATATAAGGATATCTGTAACTACCACTCCCATATGTAACGCCATAAAGCCCATATGGTTAACATTTCAAGTACTGTACCCACTTCAAATAAATATGAAATTGCCAATGTTGTCATTCGTAGATTTCTTGCATGTAACTACTAAGGGAATTACATGGATTGCTCCCAAACTAAACTTTCATCTGGTAAGCAAGGTAAAGCATTTTTGTTTCTCGTTTGGGCATTTTTATCATATTGGGGAGTTTCTGAAAAGTTCGTATGGAAGGTGGTCAATGAGCGCCCCCTGTAAGTTTGCGCAGCGTAATTCTGCCACCTTTGAAAGCTTTGAAAATAGCATAATGCGCAAATATGTCTAGTGCGAACAAGTGGAAGAGAATGCATGAAACCACTGTTTCTGTTGTAACCTATTTATTTATTTATTCAATAATTATTCTAAATACTTCAAACGCCCAAAAAGATATTGTGTGAGGGAAGCATCAAAAGAATATACACATGGCTATGCACAACTTAGAAACAATAACACAAAAAAGAGACTGTCGACGACAATACAGTTGCTAAAATTTCAAGTGATTAAAAAATAAATACAATGCCAACAAAACTCAGATGATGACACATGTGATCTGATGACGTAAAATAAACTAGAAAACTAAACACAATTTTTTGGAAGACGCTCAGTTATTCAAGTGAAAAGAAAACATTGCTCAAAATTGCACACAGAATTGGATGGCATGTTAGCATTCAAAGCTGCTGCAAATCGCTTAAATTAAGGAAAATAAATGAAGAGAGAAAAAAATTAGCCAAGGAAATAGCAATCTTTAAACGTGCCAGTACAGAACTTGACGTTAATAACTCGAGCAGTTAATCCAGGAAATGGGTGCTTAGCAGATGCCGGAATTTTTGTATACTGCGTTCGACTACAGTGTCATCTGGAAGGTTGTTACATAAACGTATGACGTGGAAAAAGACAGATGTGAGAAAAATGTATGTTTTACTGTAGATGCGCGTGACCTAAAGATGTTTATCCAGAGTTTAAGACGTGAATGCAGATGTTTGCTATGTTAAGTGCAATGACCTTGATTCGTGCACGTATTTGTGAAATAATAAATGGAGGATAATGTATGCTCAAAAGCAAAACCATCATGAAGCGCATCTTTCAATATACTCCAGTGACAACCCATACAGCCAAATTTGTCAGTATGTGGGAGGTTTGTTGACAGCCAGGGCTGAACAAATATGCTGTGAAATTGTAATGCGATGCTGCACAACATACTGAAACAAAAGGTAGTGGAGATATATACCGATAACAGATTCAAGATACTACCATGAAAATCCGGTACAATACTGGCCATTTGTACCTTCAGATACTTTTTTACACTCGCGAATTTGTTGTTACGTACCTCCGTAATATAAAAGCAAGGGCCTATGCACAAAAGGTTTATTCGAAGATTTCATGACTGTGGCGACATTCATTTTAGTTATATTTTGTACCAAAAAAAGCATTGACCTTCTTTGTGAAAGTAAACTTGTTTAATGCCGAAGAACTAAATAGGGCTTTTTTGAGCACAGGACAGCTCTGTAGACACTTCGCTGACACTGATTCCTGCTTGTAATTTCTGTAATTGATGAGAGTCGCTACTTAGCTTGCCGACCAGCTAGCGGGTTGCTATCGAACCTCACGGGCTTCGATGATAAGCCTTCACTCGCTGGTTTAAGTACAGGCGTACAGTTTTACTTTGTCTACAAACGACTTTTTAGCAATACCGAACCACCGGTGAACAGCAGCAACAACGCAGGGAGCGACATTTTTGTGACAGACTGCGCCTTGTAGGATGCGAAAGCATAGAACACATAAAGCTGCTACTATGATTCATATTTATCTGGTGGCTGGTGTAAACAGTTTGTTATCTATGTACTACATGAAGTGAAACTGAAGTTACTTCAGTGAGAGGAGATGTGCACCCCAGAAACACCTTGGATATATTGTATTGTCATGTGGTGGTGACTAAAGCAACATTCACTTTGGTAGAGATGAAGCTATTTATTGGGCTAACTCGTGAGCAGAAAACTAAGAAACTCCAACCACTAGCACAGCTTGCTCCACTCTGAGTGCCGCAATGAGTTTTACCGGCCTTTGGCAATCTGGTTATCGGCTACTTTTATACATCAATGATCGCAGTTTGCAGCATTAACGCTGCTGCTCACTCACGAATTAACAAGAATATGCGCCTACTCTGCGTAATATAAATAGTAATTCTTCAATTCTTCAGCCATAACACCACGATTTGATATAGAGGGATGCAGACATGGAGAGCTCGGGAAGTTTTGACCATGTGGTGTTCTCAAACGCGCAATCAAATCTAAGTATAGATGGGTCTCTATCATTTCGGCTCCGTCAACATGTGGCATCCACAGCAACGTGTGCGCGTAATTGTAGCACAGCAGTATGAGGTAATATCAGAGTTTACGGAACATTTACAGGCAGTTTGCGCTAAACGGTAATCATTTTTTGTGGTTTATAGCCGATCACACAAAAAGTGAGAAACGTAAGAGCGCGTGGCAGTTTACTTGCACAAATTGTCGAAAGACAACACCGCTATTACGCTATTGCCGCACGTTGATACAATTAGCTAAGAATTAGTGGCAGTAAAATAAAAGGAGACTTAAAATAACTAATACAAAAATATTAAGTCTGCTGAGTGTCACGCATTCATGAATAAGTTCAGACACATGATATAGGTGGCACTCCTAATAGATATGACAATTAGGCAAGAGGTTTTGTCAACTTGTTAGGTTGACAAAAAAGAATTCCGTGCACCTATATGGAAAAAATCCTGAAAGGCCTTGTTGGACTTTCATAAGAAAATAGTAAAATGGAATCATTTGTTATAACAATGTTTCATGAATCACCTTCTCATCATCTCTAAAGGGGTACTGCTACACAACGTTGGCCTCGCGTTTTCCTGCTGCAATGTATAGCTGGGGGCCTGTCAGTCTTAACACGACATATTGTTGGCTGCAGTGCACGACAGATAACTAATTACAGGCCCCTAATTATCTACCGCCCTCAGTTTCAGTTTGAGAGAGCTCCAAAATGAAGAACCCGCCGGGTGCAACTATCGTTATCGTCACCTAGTGTGTGGATATCTGGAGAACATGAGGGCACATAACTGTGACACGCTTCCGTGCGGTCCACATTAAAAATTACTTTCGAATAAGAAACAGAACTGCAATGTTGCTAAAGGCAAAACTTTGAAAGCGTGCGCCATGGCCACGCACTTGTAACCAGCCACCCAGCTATACGGGAAAAACCGCCGCAGAACAAGAATGGTGGCTAACGCGTCATCATACTTGCTTTATTGACTGCAGCGTGGTGACGTTTGGGAATTTGGGGGTCACTAAAAGGTCCCCTTCGAGAGTGTCAATGGCACGATGGAGTCAAGCGCTAACTCAAACTTTAACATTACTTCAAAATACCTTCCATGCTTTGTTCGCAGCTGATATTTTGCCGAAGGTATACTCAAGTTTACAGGAATGACCCTGAAAGCTATATCGGCCGCGAAATTTCGTGTCAATACACGTTTAAGTTGGCTTTTGATCATTCTCATTTTTCTATTGCACACTCTGTCGTCCAATTTCGCCAAGCAGCAAGCCGAATGTTTCGTGCTGTGTACTGAATGGACGACCCCACCACGACATCACTGTTTTCTGTATCGCCTTAGTGGAAGAGTTAGGTAGAGTGAATATAAAATAGAGAGTGAATTCAATTTATAAAACAAAAATAGCATTCACCAAATAAAAAAAACATAGTTCAGCACTCCAGGTAGTGTATGAAATGCAAGAGAAGGGGCAACTGAGAAAGCGCTTGTGCTAACTGTCATATCATATTTTGAAGATTTCTTTGGTTAGAAAGAGTGAAATCAAATTCGGAGAAAGCGACGTGGTACGCCAAGATAACGTCTGGTAGGTTATCGCTTGTTTTACTACAAATAATATTGGTACCGGTGGTTCCATGCAGGTGAGTCACATCAGAATTGGTATGGCGAACGCCGCACGCGTTGTGGTACACACCGCTATCAAGTCGCTAAGTGAAAGCGCTATGGCTCCGACAAAAAAAACTACATTAAAAATGAAGAAAACAAAAACCACGTGGGCAAATATGCGAACGTACTTTCTGCCGAGACTGCGCGAGCTGTGTCATGTTGCTTTGCTGCGCCAAAGGGGACGCACACACCTCATCGACTGCCCTCACTGGTCGAGTAGGGTGTAAAGACAAGATTATGTCACCAGCCTTCGACTTTATCAGGTAACTAAGTGGCACCATTACCAGCCAGAGAAGCTCAGTTCAGTCAGCGAGTAATGTTCTGTACGGATGCGTTGTGGCCGCAGTAGCCTGTACCTAACATGCAAGATACATGATCGAATGTCACGAAAATACATTCAGATACTCGTCTTACGAAGCGTATCGCAACATAGATAAAAGATACACAAAATATCTGAAATAGTATTTGAGATTCATTATCTTCGATACTGCCCAGCCTTGCAGCCTTGTTGGCATCTGAATTGATCCTTGGGCGTGTTGTTACGACATAATCAAAACAAGACAGTGCGAAAGATGGAGCACAAGAAAGAGTAAACAAAAGCTTGGTTGTCTCTGTCCCCCTTTTTCTTTTGGCTCGTCTTTTGCGCTGTTTTGTTTCTAATATATTGACAGTACGCTTCAAATTATCTGATGAAAATAGCTACTTAATGGACAACATTGTTAAAGAGCTTATGCTTCGTACAATAAACTGCAGAACACCAAGAAAATCATTTTTTCTTGGAGAGCAGCGTAAATGATTTATACTGCGCATAAAGACCACAACAAAACTCCCTAATCTGCCTTTAAAAAGCCAACAAACAGGCTGATCTTTTTTTGTTTTTCTTCTTTTTTCTGACAAATCCCAAACAAGCTCGCTAATACGTTCAGAAGGCTTCGCATAAAACATTTTGCAAATAATACAGCCTCGCACTTGACGCAGTACATTAATTTCGAAAAATTTCTCCCGAGTTATTCTATAGCTCTTGACCAGTTCAGTTCGTCCAAGCCATGACTTAGGCCTTCCGCAACAATACCTAGCATAGATTTTTTCGATTGATGTTTGGTACTTCTAAATGATGCCTTTGACCTGCGGTCATGCAGTTTTAATCGCGTAGTCTACATAGTCGTTTTTCTGAACTGCCCTCTGCGTGAATCCCAGATTGCTCGAAATACGAGCGCTGGGAGTGAATCTCAGACTGCCAGGACAAGCTGTATCACGAAAACGAAAGCACCCGACAACAACACGTGTGAAGCTAGTTTAGCCCTAAGGCAAAGGAACATGCGCAATAGCACATTTTTTAACCGCGCCAGCCCCTAGTAACAGGTCTGATCAAGCACACTCACTTGAGCGATATATATAAGAAGCCTTGCTCAGTCTTTGCCTGCCCACCGATGATGTAATCGCTTCCCTGATGCTATGCTGCCAAAGTGGGCGTACTCAAGAGGAAGCGCTACGCGTACGCTTTTCGCTTTTAGCAAGAGTGAAAACGCCGAGCGGGAGGCCGAAACCGGCCGAAGGCGGCTTTCTTCCCCGCATAATATTGTTATTAAAACAATTACTTGCCAAAATTCTTGTGGTGGCATGATCACATCGTACAGTCGCGTTATATCTGCACTACGAACTTTTGACGACGAGTTAGTTTATTCAGTCTTTGAGTCAACCGCCGCCGAAGTGTCTGAACTTTTGCCGTATCATGCATAAGTGTAGTTCAGTTTGTGGACTTTGCGACAATTGCAGGCCAATAAAGTGTGCTCTTAGTCGAGCCATCGATGTACACGCTCTTACCTGACAGGAATCTTTGCCACCCATCTTGTATCCAGCACACAGCATTGTGTCGTAGATCCTTTCACTGCGTCCTGTTTCCCTGTACCACTTCCGGCACTCCTCATTCTCGATCACCATCACATCCACTGTTTGCAGGACGCTCGGAGAGTAGCTTGACGCTTGAAAAGGAGGAGCTGGATGAAGAGGGTTGGCTTATCTGTTGTGTATTGGTACAAGACCCTAGGCAAGTATATTTTAAAGTGACATACAATAACTATGTGCACACTTGATTCATCGGTGAAAAAAAATGTCGTGGACATTAAACTCTTTTGAAAATTGTGCCTAGGGTGTTTACTGGGTCGGAACCACTTAAGTATTGACAGCACACTCGTCTACGTAGTGCAAGTCCCTATGTGTGATTTCAAGAAATAGCTTAGACAATATTGCTGCACATAAGGTGTAATGCTGTTTAGCATGGCGCATGCTTCTAGCCACATGATATCACTTAACTCACCCGATAGTTTAGCATCGGCTCACAAATTATTAATCGCCAAAAAAAATCAAAACTCGGAAAGGCAGTAACCGTTCACGATAAAATATTTATGAAATAGAATATCGGAACATAAAAAATAGGTCTAATTAGTTGTCAGTATAATTATTGAAATTAATACAGTGAGCTCACCAAAAGACCGTATACGTGTTGTGTACAGTCGTCAGCAAGGTCAACTTGAACGCACTGCTGCGTGTCCTTAGGTACTTTGATCGACGCCAGCGAAGCATAGCTTCGGGTTCCGTGGCGTATAAATTATTTGTGTAGGGCCACATAGTGTCCTAGCATACTGATGTATTATCATTACAGCAGCACCCAGTGCATCACCACTGGCATGAGTTTAACCATTGAAGGCCACAGGGCGGAGTGTTCGAAGTAATCCTTCTGAAAACTCATCAAGGTCCTACATATTCACTACAAAACAGTCTTATTCTACTTATCAGGGGACTCGTTGAAGTGGACCAGAGTAAACAAGCCGGTCCCAGTGTAATGTGTCTGTATACTGTCTACGGCAGGGCATGACCACAAGCTCATCTAACCCGAGGGGCTTTGACACGTTCATGATTCTTGCGAAGCATTTTGCCAGTAATGCATGAAATAGGCACTTACAGTACTTCAGCCTTCCCCAGCCGGCGACGGTGGCAAGTCCTCCCGCGAAGTTGTCTCCCTTGTTGGGAAGACATACTGGGAGTATGTGCTCGCGGAAGATGACGGGGTGCGAGAGCTCCAGCAGTGCAATGTCATTCCTGAAGGTAAGCCTGTTGAAGCCCTCATTGACGATCTTTCGCCGAATGGTGTAATCCTCGTGCGGCAGGCGCTCCGAGGTGTCTCGTATACTGTGCTCTCCAAGCCGGACCCGTATGCTCGACGTAGCCGTTCTAGCGAAAGAGGCATAAGGGAAATTTGAAAAGCTCGCGAAATTTTACGCCCACATCACCATAACTTTGAGGCTATTCTACTAATCACTGCCTATATTTCCCCCATATGAATCCGAAGTTCAACAAAATATCATACGGCAAGGCCCTCGATAATATTTACGCAGCGGGTGATGTTTAAATTGAAATAAACATATTCTACTGGTATATTTTGTCACGTGATTACGAATAAAACACAATCTTCGTCCAGCGGAGCACGGGGCGTCGAGGTGAACTGATCACCAGAAACACGAGCTCATCGTCTAGTTTTCTTTTTTGCTCTGTCTTTTTTTCTCACAAAGGCATACATACATCGGCATAGCCCAATCTCGTTCCGTGCCCATTGCATTACTTCTTTCAAAAACAATAATATACTATCTCGATGCTCAATCTTGAATAGAACAGAGAGTAATCGCAGACATGCACAAGCTCACTTTGAGAAACCAAGAATAGACCCGGACCCAAGCGTCTGGCTACCTCCATGGCCAACGAAACTAGTGGGCGAGCCAGCGCCCATGACTTTAGCTCGTGCCCGCGCCTCTTCCTTCTTCTTTTTTTGAACACCATGTGTGTTTTATTCACACCATGTGTCTTGGGGCTTCAAATCTGATGTATGCGGAAGACGTTTGTGGGAATGGATGCTTGATAATAACTTTTCCTGCTTGAACTCACACGTTGCTACGTTTGTAAGAGGCAAGTCTAAATCAACTATGATTTAGCATTTTCCAGCTCCACTTTAAGCATATCCTCGAGGAAAATATTAGATTGTGCTACAAACAGCGACCACCTTCGCATTACTTTTGAAACTAAGTTCCCGGGGTTTAGTTTGGCAGGGAAAGTTGGCTCATTCGTAAATTATGCTAAATTACAAAAAGATTAGAAATTGTAAATTTTTCGCGAAGAAATGCAGGAAGACCTTAGGGCTATGAGTCTATGTGTGGTGTTGAAAGGATCATTAAACAATTCAACGTTTACTCTAAACTCGAACACAGCGAGATTTTTAGCCACGTGGTGGAATCTAAAATGTGTCAGGGGTATAAAAAGCAAAGAGCGGCTTGGAAAAAGTTGTTAATTAACCAATGCCCCGAAAATTGGAGTGATTTTATATTCATGGCCGCTGATGTTAAGCGTTTAGTGCGCAAAGCAAAAGAAGAGTATGATATAGATATATTTATATATCTGTCTAAGTCTAAAAATAAGAAAATGCTTTTCAGGTTTTTGCGCGCGAGAAAAATGATTCCACAGGCAGAAAGCATTCATTCCACCATTATGTCTCCTCGTGAACTCTCTGATTTCTTAGAAAATATTGCCAAGGGCTTGCAAACCAGGTTTACGACAATTACGCCAATGTCCATGGTGAAATTAAGGGTGGATTGTGATTTCCAGGAGGTATCTTTAGGTGAACTGGCGGATGTGTTGAAGAGCTTACCGCCCGCTGCTCCTAGACTTGATGGGGTGACCTCTACAATGATTAAAGTGCTATACTAAATATCCCCACATGAAATTCGTAAAACAGTTATTTATTCACTGAAAAATTCTTGGATTCCGGCAGATTGGAAGCTTTCCAAAATAATTCCGATACTTAAGAAACAGGCAATGGAGTTTACTCTGGATAAAATAAGGCCTATTTCATTGACATCTGACCTGGTCAAGCTTGTAGAGAGAGTCTTAAATGCCCGTATAATAAACTATATCAATGAACATACAATAGTAAACCCCACACGAATTGGCTTTAGTTTGGGATACTCCATTTGGTGTGCAAATATGGATTTGGAAATTCGCATACAGCTGGCTCGTCATCGCCGCGAATACTGTGCACTAGTCACTCTAGACTTAGCTAAAGCGTACGACAAAGTGGAGTATCCTATCCTAATCCAGCAGGTGCAAGACTATCGCTTTCCAGAATATATAACAGCATGGATTACAGTGTTTGTGAAAGACAGAGAATTTTATTGCTTCTTGGATGGATGCTCTCATAAAAGATATAAGCAGACACGAGGTGTACCCCAGGGCTCAGTATTATCCACGGTGTTATTCAACATATTACTATTCATTCCAACCCATCAGGATATCCCAATTTACGTGTATGCAGACGATATTGCTTTTTTCGCAACAAACAGTGATCTGCACTCATTATATCAGGCATTACAGAATTACATTAACATGCTAGAAGAATGCCTTGACAATATTCATGTGTCATTGAACGTCAAAAAAAAGTGCGCTTCTGCCATTCTCTTTTAAGGATCGTGTTAACATTTCTCTGATGTATCGTACCGAGCTCATTCCCCAGGTCGATTTCCTGAAATACCTAGGCATTGTATATAATAGCACGCTAATTTGTGAAAACCATATAGAGGAGGTTGGTTGTAAAGTGTCACGTGCCTTGGGGTGGTTACGCAAATTGGGAAACAGTAAAATAGGATTGCGTATGAGTTCATTGATAATGATTTAAAAGATGTACGTGCGGCCTATTTTGAAATTCGGCTGCGTATTATTTTCAGGCAGCGTGGCTTACAAGATGAGACAATTATTATTATTAGAAAGAGAAGATTTGCGCTTGTGTCTCGGACTCCCCAAATTTGTGACAAATAATGTTTTGTATGTGGAAGCGCGTCTTCCACCTTTGTTAACTCGGTTTAGAATACTTACAGTTATAACTTTCAAAAAAATATACAATTCGCCTCTGCGACAAGTGTCTTACGTTTTCATGCAAGAACCAACCGCATACGTTAGAACACAATGGTCTAGACTACACTCCCCTCAGATTAGGTTCGTCCAAGCGCTGCTAGAGCCTCTCAATGTAAATATTTATCAGATTGTCATAACGAAGATGTCTAATTCAAAACTTGAAGTTAAATTTGATGACATTTTCCCCTCTATTGCGAACAACTGCCCCTTCGATATTTAAATAATCGATTACGAGATTACTTGACTCATCTGTCCATAAACAACATTATTGCAACGGATGCATCTGTATTGAACGAAAAGGCTGGAATAGGCATCTTCTCTACTTCTCTCGATTGGTCTTTCTCAGTTCGATTACCAGATTACATGCCTATATTCATCGCTGAATTATTTGGTATAATTCTAGCGCTTCGTCAACTTCCTGCAAGTATATCAGAAGCGGTCATACTTACCGATTCTCTCTCAGTATGCACTGCACTATCTACAGCAAAAACTTTGATATTATTGAGTATGATTAGCATTTCTTTACCCGTGAACCTGAAAAAATTTCACTTGCTATGGATGCCTGGCCACTGCGGGATTTATCCAAATGAGATGGCAGACTCCTTAGCCAAAGCATCTTTAAGCGGACCACTCTTACCTATTTTACCTGATTTCGCCTACGTAACAGCACTCAGGTATAGAAATGCTTGTTTGCACAAAGAAATAGAAAAATTATCATTGGATGAAGTCAGAGACTTCGTACATCTAAGATTTTGCTGGAACAAACATTGGAGTGTATCTCGGCAGTTAGAAATTACAATCACCTGATTACGATGCAGAATTCCGCATCTGAATTACTGCCTACATAAAGCTGGACTTACAGCATCTCGTTGTGCCTCTTTTGCAAGGAATCAGAATGAATGGATCATTTCTTTTTATTTGGTCAACGATATTTTATTTTTTTTATTTGAAACAAAACCCGCAGCGCCACTTAGGCATTATTGCGGGGGGCACAGAGCCTCATAAAATGAATCCGCAGTCTTGCGGCCAACTACATCGGCTGGTAACGTGTTCCATTCAACAATGGATTGCGGAAAAAAAGAATGCTTAAAAAGATCCGTTCTGGGGTTGTATGGCCGTACTTTAAATTTGTGATCATGACGGGAGGATTGATAATACGCTTTTTTTAAATAATCTGAAGCATTAATGCCCGTTTTATTGTTATATATCGAATAAAATAGTTTTAATCTTAGATTACGTCTTCGATCTTGTAAGTATTGCCAATTAAGTTCTCTTTTCATACAACGGGAGCTTTCAGTTCGGCCATATTTTCCCAGAACAAATCTTGCTGCCATCGACTGAATGCGCTCTAATTCATGAATATGTATTTTGTTAAACGGATCCCACACAGGACAGGCGTATTCTAGTATTGGTCTCACATAGGCATAATATGCGGCCTGTTTAACCTCCTTGGTTACATGTTTAAGATTTCTTTGTAAAAAGCCTAGGGCTTTTCCCGCTCTACTTACAACATTGCCAATGTGCTCAGACCATCCCCCATCCTCAGAAAGCGTGACACCCAAATACTTATATTTGTGTTCATACCTAATAACTTCATTGTTTAAGATGTACTGATTTGTAAATCTATTAACCTTTTTGGTGAAACTGACGTGAACACATTTATTCGTGTTTAATACCATGTCATTATTTTTACACCATGCCTCCACGTGATTAAGGTCATCCTGAAGCTGGGTGGAATCCGTTTGGTCGGTCAATTCAGTATACAACACACAGTCGTCAGCAAACATTCTGATACGACACCTAATTGTATCCGAAATATCATTAATAAACACAAGGAAGAGAAGCGGACCGAGTACGGAACCCTGAGGTACCCCTGATGTCACCGAAGCTAAACACGAACAAGATCCACCAAGCACAACCTTTTGTTTTCTTGAAGTTAAATAGTCCGCAATCCAACGGCAAATGGTTTGATGAATGTTCAAGTTCTGCAGTTTTTGAATCAGAATAGAGTGTGATACCGTATCGAAAGCCTTTCTGAAGTCTAAAAATAAACAATCAATCTGTCCTCGATTATCTAAAACTGATGCTATATCATGATAGAATTCAATTAATTGGGTTGTGCATGAAAAACCCTGTCTAAATCCGTGTTGTTTAGGATTAAAAAATTTAATTGAAGTCAGGTGATTCATTAAAGCAGAAAAAAGAACATGTTCAAGTACTTTACAACAAATCGGCGTCAAAGAAATTGGTCTGTAATTTGATACGTCTGATTTAGAACCACTTTTGAAAACTGGCACAACATTAGCTATTTTCCAATCATCAGGAAGCTTGCCTTCATCGAGTGATTTTTTATAGATAACATAAAGGTAACGAGCCACTGCCTCAGAGCAAAGTTTTAAAACTCTTGGTGATATGCCATCTGGGCCAGTTGCTTTACCTTCGTCAATGCGCTGTAACAACTTCATTATGCCATTGAATGAAAGCTCTATCTCACCCATAGGCAAATATTGTTCTTTTTTATTCGTGACAATCACTTGTGTAGGTGGGCGGAAGACCGATTTAAAGAAGTCGTTAAAAAGTGTGGCTTTATCTCGATCCTCAATTACAATCTCGCCACCGTAACGTAGGTTTGGTGGGCTAACCTTCTCAGTACCACATCGTCTCATATATTTCCAAAACCTTTTCTTATTAGAAAAGTCAGCGGCCAGACTCTTAAAATACTTTTTCTTGGCTTCTTTCAGTTCCATTTTATAAAGTGATGTCAAATCTTTCATTTTATTAAAATTTTCAGGGGATTTTTTTTGGCAGTATCGGGAAAAAGCCCTCTTGCGCTTTTTGATAAGCTGAATAAGATGCCCCTTAATCCAAGGTTTCTTTATTTTACTCAGTTTATCGCTTGAGACGCTCGGGACGTGACGCCGAATGAGCCCAGTAATGCGTTCCTTAAACACTTGCCATAGCTGCTCAACAGTTGCTTCGTCTGCACTGCATTCAAAAGACAGAAATTGTTGCTCAAGACCAGCTGATATTTGCTGATAGTTTGCTTTACTATAAAAGAAGATTCTCCTAGATTCGCATTTCTTTGTATTTACCCGAGATCTTGTTAGCTTTGCAAAGACGGCGTTGTGATCACTAATACCGGGAATAACGTGTGTTTCATTAATGACATCAGGGGTATTACAAAACAACAAATCCAGAATGTTGTCACCTCGCGTAGGACTGGAAACATACTGCATGAGGCCGAGCACGTCAGTCAACGTTTTCAATTCACAGTATGTCGCTGCCTGAGACTTTAAGACACAATTACCGTTATTCCACTCAGCATCCGGTAAATTAAAGTCACCAGCAAGAACGACACATTCTTTAGAAAATGTGCAGGCAATTTTTCTCAGCTGACGCATAACATTCGGTTCAAAGACAGGAGGCCGATAGAAAGCACCAACAATGAAACTAGAACGATTACTTTGCACTACTCGGCACCAAACAGATTCAGTTTCATTGTTATCAATAAAAATTTCTTCGGACATCAAAGAATCCTTCACAAGAATGAAAACACCACCACCATGCTTTGACCGGTCTTTTCGATATGTTTGAAAATTGCAAGGAAACATATCAGAGTTCGAAACTGCTTCGTCAAGCCAAGATTCTGACCCAATGACTAAGTCAGCGTTCACTGACCCAATAAGGCCACCCAGCTCATCAGCTTTATTCTTAACACTTCGGCAATTCATCATCAGAAGGGCAATATCTCGGGCACCTTGGGGCTTTTGTCTCACTTCTTTGTTATCGCGTCACGAACGTCTTACTTTTGTGACATCTTGCGCAACGCTATCCCAAGTGTAAGTCCTACCATCAATGATAAGCTTATCAAAAGAAAGTTTCACTGTGTGACCATCTGCTTTTTTTGATTTTGCATATTCCCATAAGTGCTTTCTTTTTTCGCGCACCTGCTTGGAATAGTCGTCACTGATTGATAAGCCAGAATCTTTCAATTTGTGTGCATTTTTGTAGAGATCAGCCTTTTCTCGAAAGTTGTAAAGCCGTAGAATGACTGGTCTGTTCTTCCCCCGCTTCTTTGCTCCAATGCGGTGAATTCTTTCAACACTCATTAAGGTGACACCCATTTTAGCAGTAAAAATATCGTCAAGAACAGTTTTACGAAGTGATTCAGTTGTTTCACCAGTACTTTCTTTCAACCCATATACAACCAAATTATTACGTCTGCTTCTGTTCTCAAGATCATCGAGTTTCACTTGCATCTCAACAATGCCTGCCGATATTCGATCCACTGTTTTCTCATAACGTTCAAATTGTACACTTTTACCGGCAAGGCATTTTAATTCACTTTCAATTGAGTCTAACCTCTGATCCGTAAGAGCAATGTAGTCGTCGAGCTTCTTTCTAATTGTTCCCATCACCTCAAGTATTTCTTTTTGACCTTTAAGTAGCTCCTGCATTGCAGAATCATTAGGGCCCGGGTTCATTTCAATGTCCCCACTCAGAAGCAATACCAACATACACGCAGCATCAAAGCACTCGGCCACTCCATCACAAAAGGCTCTTGGGCAAGGCAACACCACCAGGCACCGGAAACTCGTGGTGCATTTGGAATAGGAATGTTTTTTACTAACCTGCAGAACGTACAAGAGCAGATTATTCCGTGGCCGCATGCTGGCGGTGAAACCCTGCCCAATGCCGCTGTAAACGTGGGGGGCGTATCTCGAGGCCTCGCCTGTCGCTGTCGATTTGACTGTGTAGTTCAAAGCACCGGAAACCGAAACTTGAGCTGGCCACCAAATCCAGGAAAATTCATCTGTGCAGCAGAATTCAGGACTGCGCTGATTGGCGTCGGGTGACAAAATCACTGGCAGCAGGCTTTCCGGTGACCATCCATCCGATGATAACCCCAGGCACAAGGCGAGAATCTGCAGAACGTACAAGAGCAGATTATTCCGTGGCCGCATGCTGGCGGTGAAACCCTGCCCAATGCCGCTGTAAACGTGGGGGGCGTATCTCGAGGCCTCGCCTGTCGCTGTCGATTTGACTGTGTAGTTCAAAGCACCGGAAACCGAAACTTGAGCTGGCCACCGAATCCAGGAAAATTCATCTGTGCAGCAGAATTCAGGACTGCGCTGATTGGCGTCGGGTGACAAAATCACTGGCAGCAGGCTTTCCGGTGACCATCCATCCGATGATAACCCCAGGCACAAGGCGAGAATCTGCAGAACGTACAAGAGCAGATTATTCCGTGGCCGCATGCTGGCGGTGAAACCCTGCCCAATGCCGCTGTAAACGTGGGGGGCGTATCTCGAGGCCTCGCCTGTCGCTGTCGATTTGACTGTGTAGTTCAAAGCACCGGAAACCGAAACTTGAGCTGGCCACCGAATCCAGGAAAATTCATCTGTGCAGCAGAATTCAGGACTGCGCTGATTGGCGTCGGGTGACAAAATCACTGGCAGCAGGCTTTCCGGTGACCATCCATCCGATGATAACCCCAGGCACAAGGCGAGAATCTGCAGAACGTACAAGAGCAGATTATTCCGTGGCCGCATGCTGGCGGTGAAACCCTGCCCAATCTTCTTATCAAAGGAAAAAATACCTGGTCGAACCAATTGAGAAGCTAGGTTTAAAAATGAACGTGGAAGTAATTTTATCCTTCCGAGGAATTACACTAGGTTATAGCCAGAGGAAGGTTTTCTCTGCTGTGTGCGAGTACATAATGGCAACAAAAAGATTACCTTGTTAATCTATTGTTATCATTTACGGCTGCGAGACTACTTCATAGCCTGACTTAGCACACTTGATGATCCTGCCACCCGGTTCTTGGCCGATCCCCCATTGTGGACGAGTGCCAGCAAAGCTGAAGGTTCATCATCATCATCATTTGCAACACACTCCTGCAGCCGGCTAAATTGCCTGTGCTTTAAGTGAACCTACCAGGCGGTGTTATACGGCGATTAAGGACTTTGCCAATCATGATGAAGGTTGGAGAGGTGGCAACTTGTCTTGGGAGGAAATTCGTGCAATCGGACTGTGATGTCCAGAGGATGTCATGGTGATGTTGTTAGCCATCCTCAGGTCATAGTGGGGACTTTTGTACTTCTTGCGACGCTTGTAGTAGGAAGAGTAGAATTTTGGCCTGCTTTCGTACACTCGTGAGGTTTCCCGACTTTTCACAAATTTCTTGAGAGTAATGTTTATGAACTGCTTGCATCTGAAGCTTCAGTAGGAGCTTTAGATGTGCTGTTTGTCTACTTGGGGGTTCAGGTAGTCTTTCAAGTGTGCTTGGTTCGCAAGTTTATCTCAAATGCGTGAAGGCTGCCAGGTTGACGATATTTCTGCCTCGCACAACGATGGTAATGATGCTACAGATGAATCCTGGTTTTGTTGTGCAGTTATAAAGCCAAGCAGGGGCTTCTCGGCCGCTTTGAAAGGCGCCGCAGAATCGACAACGTGCACTGGTGTCAGCAGCGGAGAGGCGGAGTCTGGGCTTCACGATCTGATATGTCTTCGGTTGCAAGATTCTGAACTATGGTGGTGTATTTAGAACTATCACCGCCCAAGTGCATCCGATAGGAGCTCGCAGGATCTCCCAATCTGCAAGAACACTCCGAAGTCGATGACAGTTCTTCTTCTTCCTCGCTCGGCATAGATGACAACGTTGCCGAAACATCCTGGTTCTATTGGCCAGTCTCCTCACCAAGGACGGGAATCTCGACTATGTTGGAAGGCACCGGAGATAAGTCTCCATGCTCTGAGGCCGGTAGCAGATTGTCGGCGTCTGTCCCAGCGTGAGGTTCAAGTTTGCCGCTGCTTGCCACAAATCCTCGCTTTTATGGGATAACTTGAACACCCTGGCCACGGACCCAGCATTTCCGACCAGAATGGGTAACTCCTGCACGAGGGACACCACGCCGGATCTTACCTTTGTTAAAAATGTTGAATCTGCTACTTGGGACAACTTGCACGTGGATCTGGGTAGTGACCATGATATCTTAGCTACCCATATCAGTGTAAAGGGCTAACCCGTAAGAGAGTTTAGTTTCACAGATTGGGATTACTTCCGGCATATTAGAAAAGAACGCGCGCAAGCTCAATACTCAACCCCCAGCCCGGATCAATAGGCCAAACAGCTCAAGGAAGAAGTTGGTGAGGCGTCAAAAAAGATACAAACAGATTTGGAAATGGATAGGATGGACAGCTGCCTTGCGCACCTCCTAGAGGCCAAGAAATCGTTACTGAATAGGTGGAAGGGGCAGAGCCTCAATCGTTGGCTCCGCAAGAAAATTGCAGAACTTAACCGAATCATCGAGGACCACTGTCAGACCCTCTCTAGGCAGCAGTGGGATGAAGTGTGCAATTCTGTTGATGGCCAAATTAGAATAGGAGGGAAGTGAAATTTGCTAAAGCACCTTTTGCACAAGTCGAGTTCCAGGAGTAATCAAAGGCAAGCCATTGCTAAACTGATACTTGCTGCAAGACAGTCTGATTCTGAAGACGCTTTACTGAATGGTTTGGCTCACAGATATTTACCCTTCGGCTCCTCGAGCTGTTCAGACTATCTGTCTTACACTGGACACCCTTGCGATGAGCTCGGAGAGCCCTTTATCACCAGCGACGTTTGGGAAGTTCTTCAAAGCCCTAATGAACGATCAGCTCCGGGGCCGGATGGCATCCCGAACAAAGCCCTCAGAAACCTGAAAGACGTATCCATCAATTTCCTTACCGATGAAATAAATCGCATATGTAGAGAAGGTTCTGTCCCAGACTTTTCGAAAATGGCATCGGTTGTCTTCATTCCCAAGCCGGGTTGACCTCCAGGTTTAGGCAATCTAAGGCACATATCGTTAACGTCCTGCGTCGGCAAGGTGGCGGGGCACGTCATGTACAACCATGTCTCTAAGTACATCGAGAAGGAAGATCTTTTTTCTTACAACATGGTTTGGTTTCGTCCGTCTTTGTCCGCACAGGACACAATGAAGTTGCTCAAACATGAAATCATAGACGTGAACACGTAGGACTTAAGAGGCATCCTGGGTCTTGACTTGGAAAAAGCGTTTGACAAAATCTCTCACGCACACATCTTAAACTGTATTGCAGACCTTGGACTGAACGAAGCCTTCCACAGATACGTCAGCTCCATTCTCGAATCCAGGAAGGCCACACTCAATATCGGAGACCTCAAGTCCTCTCCCATAGCACTGGGCCCTAAAGGCACGCCGCAAGGAGCTGTGAAATCTCCGCTTCTCTTTAACATCGCTATATGCAAGTTGTCTACACTGCTATCTAACGTGAAGGGCATCAATCATACGCTTTACGCTGGTGATATTACCATCTGGTGTCCCGGAGGTAGAGAATGAGAACTCGAGACTGCACTCCAAGAAGCCATCGATCAGACAGAGCTCTTCCTTGCTGGCACAGGGCTGAGGTGCTCCTCGAGCAAATTGGAGCTGCTTCTATACAGGCCCAATAAAAAAGGAGCCAGGCGAAAAAACTGGAAGCATTTATCAGAGGTAGGCATTGTACTTCACACGAGAAGTGGCACCCCCATTCCGAGAGTGGACGCTATTAGTGTGCTGGGCATGATTATATAGTCGCACGGGTACAATGAACAAACCATCGCTAAGATTTCAACCAAGACCGAGAACATGATCAGATTGATTAATAGGGTTTTGAACAGAAAGGGGAGACTCAGAGAAGACAATCTACAGAGGCTCTTTCATGCATGCCTCCTGAGCCACATAACATACGTTGCTGCCACGCACTCTTGGTATAGATTCAAAAAGAAGAAGCTGGAAACTCTGATCAGAAAACGCGTAAAGAGAATGTTGGGCATCTCCGTGCGAACAAGCACTGAACGGCATTTGCAGCTAGGAGTTCATAACACCCTAGATGAGATCATTGAAGCCCAAGAGACTGGACAGCTAATGCGCCTGTCATCTACGCCGGCTGGTAGGAAGATTCTGTCCATCCTAGGCCTCGGTCCGGTGCTCGTAGAGGATCGCCGTCTTCAACTACCAGATGAATAGCGTACTGCCATCCAGGTCTCTCCGTTTCCGCGAAACGTCCATCCTCAGCACAACGTAGGAAGGCGCCGGGCTAGGGGCATAACACTTCTGAAGAACATCAGGAACGATCCTCATTCAGTTTGTTTTGTCGATGCCGCTCAGTATGGTCGCTCAGCTAGGTTTTCTGTTATTTTCATCAATCATATGGGCTCTATTATCAATGCTGTGTCATTTAGGGACTCTACTCTCTCAAGAGACGAACAATTGGCTGTAGCCCTTGCACTTTTGAATGACAGAAGATCGCAAATCTTCACCGACTCAAGGTCAGCGGTCAAGGCTTTCGCCTGTGGCTCCGTCTGTACAGAAATATTTAAAATACTTGAAATTCGGACATTTCCTTCACTTACTATTACCTGGTTTCCTGCACATCTCGAACCCCTACTGGACTCTCAAGTAAACCTGAATGACACTGCCCACTTCCAGGCGCGCGCACTAACCCTCCGTGCTGGTGAGGCCGTAGGTCGGCAGGTTGGCAGTGAGATGTTCAGGGCCGCTTTACTTCCATTCAGTGAAGTGGCTCAACACTACCAGTTGAGTAGGCGGTCATTTGCTCCACCACACAACAAGTTGTCTAGACCTCAAGCCGTCATGTTTAGAATGCTCCAGACCAGCTCTTACCCAAGCCTATTTTTCCTCAGCAGTCTCCTCAGAGGCTTTTGACTCTACCTGTCCTGATTGTAGTGAGGTTAGTGACTTAGCACATATTCTCTGGCAGTGCCCCTTGTTACGGGCCCAAGTCGGCTCACAGAAGAAGATTAGGACTCTGCCTTACGAAGTTCAGAGTTGCTACCACAAATACGGGCTGTCCAAAGAGCCTACGACGCGGCGGTGAGGCTAGGCCTCCCCGTTCCTACGTGAGAGCGGCCCGCGACGTTGCCCTAAAGGAGCAGCGTTTCTCAGGACCCAATAAAGTTCTTTGTCTGTCTGTCTGTCTGTCTGTCTGTCTGTCCGTCCCAGCGTCGCGAATGATAAAGTACATCAAGCTGACGTTTTCGGGTGCATGAGTCTAGTGAATGGTGGTGTTTTGAAGGCATCACAATAGTCATCGCTGCAGGAGTCTCCAGAAAATTTGGCTAACCTTCTTGTCCTTCTGCTTAAACTTTCCTCTTCCTCCAGACAAATGGCCGATCATGGTGTGTCCCGTTTGGCGAGAATCCTCGTTTCCGCCAGTTTCCTGTATGAGGCGCGTGGCATGGTTCTGGAGCTGTGTCATGTAGCAATTGTAAATCATGTGCAGGTTCCTGGTGTTAGGCACAATCTTGTATTCGGTGGCGTCGTAGATGATCATGTGGTCTATGTACCTGGTTGAGTCTGGCTCGTAGGAGCGCTGCTGGTCGCACTCCGGATTGTCGACTTGCTGGGACTTCAGGGGAGACTAACTGGAAACCCTACTGCCAGGGTGGGACTCGAGGAGCATGTAGAGCGAATAGTAGGGCTTCGCATGTCGCTCCTGAGGCAATTTCTGGAAGTATACGGTATAGGAGTGGCATATAGGACATGCGTTCATCTATCGGCCCTGGAAAGTAGGACTGTTGTGACAAGCTGCCACTCAGGCCATAGGACATGGTGACCTTGTAGTCGATGTGCATGATGCGCCAACGGTTTCTCTTGCTCACCGAGCTTTCCATGGCACACCTTGTAGACGAGTCCTTGCACCTAGGTGTGGTCGATCACACGAAAAGCGGCATATCTTTTGGTTTGTCACTGAAAGTCGTTGGAGTTGGCATTGGAGTTGTGAGGCCTGTCGCAAGCGAAGTCGCAGCCTGGGGTGACGACGAAGTGATAGGAGTCGTGAGAGCAATCGACGGTGAAGCCAATGCCCGCGGCGACGTCGACACCAGAGAGGTCAGGATGCCGGTCGAAACAAAGAGGTTTAGTTTAGAAGCAGGTCGAAGGTGAAGTCACCGCATGCTGCCACGATGAGGTGAGAGAAGCTGATAGGCCGGACGAAGACGATAATGCTACCTGCTTCGGCGTAGAGATGAGAGAGCTGAAAAGGCCGATTGAAGATGACATCGCAGTGGCCTGCGATTTAGATGCGAGAAGTATACCGAGTGCAGTGGTATTGATGGCGCCTGATACAAGTCGCGTTAGCGGCAATGGCTTGGTAGCGTGGTGAACTCTTGCTTTAGCCAAGATGACTCTATCCTCGAACTGGCTTACTCTGGTTAGGTCCGCCAACAACTCTACGTGATAAAGAGCAGCTTAGATGTCCATGTTCAAGTCCATGAGTGTGGCACTCTTCGTGACGATTAGGGCGAGTACATATTCGAGCTTCTCAACAGGGGTTTACGAGTCTTCCAGCAGGATAGAGAGCAATAAGAGGTGCTGTGTAATGGCCCTTCATACGTGAGGGCCCTTGGTGAGGAGTTGATCCAAGGGCGAGAGTCGATTACCAGAGGACCGGGTGAGTTTTGGCACCAGAACTAAGAGTAATAAACGAAAAAGAGGCTCGGATCCTAGCGTCTCACTGCTTAAAAGGTTAGCGGAACAACTGCATGACCCAGAGCCCATGGCTTTTCCTCGCACCAGCACTCCTTCCTCTTTATTTATTTGCAACACCTGTATGGCGCAGCAGTATCGAGTTGTTCGGGTGTAGTAGGGCTTCATTCTTGGTGCATTAACAATGTCCGCTGGCTGGGAACGACGGCATCACCTATGTGTGTATTCGGGCAGAACTTCGTAGTTGCTGCCGTTGGGGCGACTAGTATGCTATAAGGACCACACCTGCGGTGAAGTAACTTTTCCGAGCGGCCTCCTTGACGAATGGGAATCCACAGCCCCACTAAGTCACTGAGTTCGCAAATAGCATGGTGATGACGAGCATTGTACCTCTGTGAGTTGATGCACTTTTGTTTTCGGATCCACTTGAGTGCAAGCTTGCGAGCTGCGTCTGCGAGCCGGGTAAAGTCGTTCGCACCAGTAGTAATGTCATTCATGTCAGGTAAGAGCATGACATCAAGCATTGTAATTTCTTCTCGGCCGTGAAGCAGCCGGAAAGGAGTGGACACCGTAGCTTCTTGAACCGCAGTGTTAGACGAACGTAACGTACGGCAAATGTCATCCCAGTTCTCGTGATAGCGGTAAATGTACATGAATAGCGCGTAACCAAGTGCCGTCTTTAACCTCTCCGTCAGGCCTTTGTTTGTGACAGGTATGCGGTAGGGTTGTGATGAGCGGTGTCGCTAAGCCTCATGATGTCTCGCATCAGTTGGGCTGTGAAGCTGTTCCGCGGTCACTCATGACAGCTGTTGGCACTTGATTGCGCAGAATGATGTTCATAAAAAAGTAAACAATACTCATTGGCGGTGCCTCGATGTAGAGCTTTCATTTCACAGTGCCCTGTGAAATAGTCAGTAGCGACTACAATCCAGCAATTAACATCTTGGAACTTCGGAAAGGGCCCACGGAAGCCTATGCCGATTTGTTATAATGGTTGTGACGGTATTGCGACAGGCCTCAATAAACCAGTGGGGCACACAGATGGGGCTTCACCACGCTGGCAACTGTAACACGTCTTAACGGAATGCTCCACATCTTGGGTGAGCTTTGGCCAGTAGTAGTGGGTGCGACTCCGGGTAACAGTACACGCGAATCCCAAGTGGCCGGATGTAGGCTCGTCGGGGCATGCAGATAAAATGTCAGTGCGTGGCGGTTAAAGAACGACGAGCAGGTGTTCTGTCGCATAAAGTTCGATATTCTCTTTGTATAGAATGCCATTACGGAGACAAGATGACCCTGAATGCGCTAATTCCCTTAGTGGACTCTATTTGCGGCCTTCAAGGTACTTTATAAGTTGCCGAAGCCCTGAATTATTCCGCTGTCGTTGGGACAAGTCAGATTCACCAGCCACGGAAAGAAAACTGCGATCGGTGTTACCATCGCTCGATGTCGTTGCAAGAAGGGCGCGCGACAAGCGGTCGACATCACTGTGCCCACAGCCAGACTTGTGAACGACTGCTACGTCAAACAATTGAAGGCGCAAGCTTCATCTCACGAGGTGCCCTGAAGGGTCCTTGAGAATGGACAGCCTACAGACGGCATGGTGTTCTGTAACGACTCTGAACAGAAAACTGCACATATATTGTCGTAACTTTGATATCGCCCACATAACAGCAAGGTATTTTTTCTCCGTGGGTGAATGGTTAATAGATTGAATATTATGTGGAGTCTAGCATCCCAAAACCACCGTAATAATATGAGAGACGCCGTAGTGAAGGGTTCTAAAAATTCTCACCACCTGGGGTTCGTTCACGTGCAACTGAACCTGAGCACACAGGTTTCCAGCATTTTCGCCTGCATCAAAAATGCAGCCGTCACCGCCGGGAGTCGATACTGCGACTGACCTGTGGGTCCAGCAGCCGAGTGCCTTAGCCAATGGACCACCGCGGTGGAGCTGGTCGAGTAGTTAGCTTCTGCAGATGACAGAATTCGACTACTGTAAACGATGTGTGGCTCAACGCCGTCTTGCCCTTGTACGAGCACTGCACCAAGACCTATGTTGCTTGCGTCAGTGGGTAGTTCAGTGGCGGCTTACTCATCAACGTGCCATAGTAAGGGCTCAGTCTTAAGGTGTGCTGATGCTCAGAAAAAGCGTGTTTTAAATGCCAGGCAATTCTTACGAACTTCGGCTGCTACTTTGAGCGTATCTATCTATCTATCTATCTATCTATCTATCTATCTATCTATCTATCTGTCTATCTATCTATCTATCTATCTATCTATCTATCTATCTATCTATCTATCTATCTATCTATCTATCTATCTATCTATCTATCTATCTATCTATCTATCTATCTATCTATCTATCTATCTATCTATCTTTCTATCTACCTAGCCGCCTTCGACATTTAGCTCTCCTGGCCGTTTTGATATTGGTATCGATACCAATAATGGTATGTAACAACGTGACGCTATGAGAAGCATAGGTGACTAGTCGTAACGTGAAAATCACGACACATATGTCAGGGATGTCGTGATTCACATCTCATGGTCTTGCTGCTCTTGCAGTAATTTGGTTCGCATGACAGATCGAAAAACTGGTATTGCACGACAGGATTGTATGGTGAACATAAGGGGCAGGCCTTATCATTGAAATCATGACATGCAAGTCATGTAATTCATGACTACACGCAACGCTTATGGTGCGCTCGCTGTCGTTTCGCTAGCTTCACATATATCACATTTGGTGTTACGTGACATGAATGGATGACGAGGTATATCACTAATTCAAACATGGTAATCATAACATGCGTGTCATGCAAGAACACGAGAACATACCACGCTCTTGATGCGCTCACGGTCGTTTCGCTAGCTTCACCTATACGAAATTTGGTATAATGGGACGAGAATGGACGTCGTCCAAACAAGATAATTTTGACATGCCTGTCATGTAAAACATGACACGCAATGCTCATAGTGTGCTCGTGGCCGTTTCGCTAGCTCTACATATACCGAATATGGTATCACGGGACGTGAATGAATGACGAATGTTAATGACGCGCCCAAGCATGATAATCATAAGATGCGTACCATGTAAGATAACAGCATCTCTACATGTCGTGCTCAATACGAGCTCGTGGCCGTCTGGTTAGCTTCACATATAAAACAATTTAGCATTACGGGACGTGAATATATAGAAGACGAAGGTGGATGACACTTCCAAACATGATAATAATGACATGGAAGTCATGTACGGCTCAAGTTATGTTCGTCTTATAAAGTTGTGCTGATTTTAAAGTGACTTATCAACCTTCCTCATTCGTACTTCACGCTTAATCAGTTACCACTGTACGTGTGATCCGCAATTTTTTCCTCCGGACGCCAGACAAGAGAAGTATCCTCCTTCGTTAAGCGGGTAAGGGGTTCGGTGATGTTCGAGAAGTTCTGCACGAAGCACCTGTAATATGCGCAGAGACCCATTAATCGGCACACATCCCGTTTATTGGAAGGCAGGGGAAACGCAGCCATAGCCAGTGTCGTTTTTTGGGCCTGGAGGAATGCCACCGTGAGTGCCAAGGTGGCGGAAAAACTTTAGTTGACCTGGCCGAAATGACACTTCTTTGGTTTTAGTTATAATACTGCGCATGAAATAGTGACGAAAACTGAACTGAAGTCGCTGTAAATGTTCGTAAAATGTTTGCGCAAAAGCACCAATGTCATCGAAATAGACAAGGCACATTTCCCACTTCATATCTGACAGCACGGTGTCCATCATCCTTTGAAACGCCGCTGGTGCGGAAAAAAATTGGAACGGTAGCACTTTAAATTCGTTGAGGCCATGGCACTCCCTAAATTCGTGGAGTTATGAGCTCTGTTTTTTTTTCTGTCGTGTTCATTAACCGCAATCTACCAGTAGTCGCTTCTTAAATCAATTGATGAGAAATGTCGGGCATGTCGAAGTCTTTCAATAGTGTCGTCAATGAAGGAAAGAGTGTAGATACCTTTGTTCGTCACTTCGCGAAGTTTTCGGTAATCCACGCAAATTATGAAAGTGCCGTCCTTCATTTTAACAAATATGACGGTTGTCGCCCATGGACTGTTCAAGGGCTGAATTACGTCATCGTTGGGCATCTGTTTCATCTGAGAACGTATCACCCCTTGTTTTTGTTTTTTTTTGGCGACACTCGGTAGGCGTGCTTTTGTATTTGCCTTTTGGTAGGGTACACTTCAAGGCGGTGCTTTATGGTTGGGATCTGCTTGATTTTTGAAGTGACGCGAAACAATCGCTAAACATACGCAAAGTGCTGCGTATCTGCTCGTTCTTCGCAGAGGATAGCTGGCGACTCACATCAACTCTGTTGGCCAATGCAGTGTCCCATTCGGCGGAAGTGGCAGTCAAAGCAATAGCAGAACAACCTTCGTCCCCAGTGGCTTCGAAGTGCGCGTTCAGTGTTCTCTCGGCCAAGTGTTGGTACTCGCCATTGAAACTCTGGACCAGAAACTGAGTCCTCAGGTCGATGATACTACGTGCGACGCATTTTTGCTGAGCTAAGAGTACCAATAGAAAAGTTTTAGCGATACCGCTAGTGCTGTTATCACAGTTGCTCTTTACAGTTACCAATGTACTGGATCGCTGAAGTGCTATGGTGTAGTCAGCACTTGGAAGTGCTGTGGTCTGCGCAGCAGTATCTATTTGCCTGAGCGTGTGGTCGTCAGAAAACGTTAAGAGCAGGTCGTGAAGGTTAATCATGGCTGCATGCTCGTGGAGGATACACAATCTGAGAATAACTTTTTGGGAGCATTCGGCACAACGCGATTGATTGATTTGTGGGGTTTAACGTCCCAAAACCACCATATGATTATGAGAGACACCGTAGTGGAGGGCTCCGGAAATTTAGACCACCTGGGGTTCTTTAACGTGCACCCAAATCTAAGTACACGGGCCTACAACGTTTCCGCCTCCATCAGAAATGCAGCTGCCACCGCCGGGATTTGATCCCGTGACCTCAGGGTCAGCAGCCGAGTACCTTAACCACTAGACCACCGTAGCGGGGCTCGGCACAACACGATAAATGAAGCAGTGTATGTTCACATGAATTTGATACCGCACGATGCATTTGCCCAGCGGGGTCAATAAGTGACCCCCTGCCGTCCGGAGGTCAAGTCCATGTCCCCATGGTGTCCATCCTTCGCAGCTGCGCAACGAGGTGAGCGCTTATTGTGGAATAATCAGCACCTGCGTCCATCACAGCGGTGGTTGTCTACAAGAACGGATATGCGAGCAAGTACACGTTTTTCGTCAATGCTATACGTTAGCGAAAGAAAGTCGGGCGATATCGGCCGGCAGTTCGAGGGAGGGTATTTGAACTGTCGAACAAGAGTGGTCTCACCTCCAAAGATCGTTGTTATTAGTTACCCCGGCGCATGCTCGGGAAGCTAGACGATTGTCTCGCAACGACGTCTGTAAAGGTCGTGTACTGGCTAGGTGACGTGGAACACTAATGACACGCTAAGCGGGATTGGCGTCGCTGAAGGGTTGGGGACAGCTGGAACACCAAGTACTTGGCGATAGCAAGGGGCCCCTCACAATTTCGGGGTCGACGAGCGTCTAGACGAAAGCCAAGAATGCCCATACAAACGTGACCTGGTTTACCTCATTAATATTAGAGGCGCGGTTGTCGCGAGCTTATTACACACTGCATTTCCCCACAATAAGTGGTGGGCTTGCCTACTGATGTGGGCCTGAGTTGAACGACGTCGCCTCCTGAGTGGGTGGACGGGTCGGATAGCCAACAGCTGGTGTAGCAGTACGTAACGCTTCCGCGTACGGTAAAAGTGAAGCATTGAATTGACGCGGAACCATCCTGGGTTGAACCACGTTCCAGACCTCTTTGCGGACGACATCTAATAAAACGGTCACACAAGGTGGAGGACCCACTGCGTGCATCTTTGCAGCTGCTCGCACACAATACTGTGCACAAGCTTTGTAATGTCCCTGATGGTGGTAACATCAGGTGTTGGCAGGGTACCTGACCCACATGAAAGGCTGCCGGAGTGCCCATACTGAGAAGATAGCTGCCTCAGCATTCGCTCTATCATGGCGCCATCGTGAAAGAAAGCTGCCACAGAGCTGTGCTGGTTGCGCACTGTCTGGTTAACAACTGCTCTTTTACGCCCCGCATCAGTAGGCGCATTTTCTTCTCTTCCGTCATTCGCCATAATAGCCAGGACCGCTAGCCTGAATAGCCAAGACATGTCCTCAACGAACATGACAATGCTTTCGTTTGGAAGCTGATTTCGAGAATTCAGGAGACGTTCTGCTTGCTGCTTTTGGTCAGAGTTTCCGAAGGTATTGTGCCGCGGGGGGCAAAGCTCTGGCTAGTTTGCAATAGTGGCTTCTTGGTTTTGAGACAGTGCGCGCAGAGTCCTGGAAATACAAGTAGACATACAGAATCTTTCGGAGCTCGTTCAATTCGTTGATGCTGACATAATAGTTGTATTCGTCAAGCCAGTCATTGAAACCCTCGTAAGCATCACCGTAAAGTGGCCGCGGGGTTTGCGGGACGTTTAAAAACTACAGAGGAGGCATAGTCGATGTTTCTTGAACATGTGTCCCCGTACTTGCCATATTTCTGTCGTGTTGTGGATGGCGGTCAAATACAGATGGCAAGCCTAGTTTTGGCCGGCCACGCCACGTAAGTCGCCTTGTTCTTCTAAGGGCTATTGCTTGAATCCCCTTGATTATTGCAGTGCATGCAACACCCCCAGCATCTCCACCACAAATTGTCACATGAGTACGAGTAAAACACAATCTCTATCTACCAGATACTGGACGTAGTGGTCAACCAATAACCAGAATTGTTGGTTGGTTGGACCCAAAAAGAATGGCTCAAGCCATCTCGGGGGATTGGTTATGAATCCCCAGAAACACGAGTTCATCGTCTGACCATTTCATTTTTCCCGTCCTATTTCTAACAAAGGCACATAGACATGGTAGCTGTAGCCTAATCCCGTACCCTGTCTGTGGCAATAATGATGCGTAAGAGTCCGTAAGGGTTTAGAGATTGTGACGTTGTTGTGACGTAAACGAATGCAGAGACGGCTTGCCCAAAATGAAACTCAACATTTGTTCTGAATGTGGCCGAAAAGAGAAACTCGAACTACAGCAAGCATTGTGCGCGCTACGCTGAAAGCGGCAAACAGAGCGTCGACAATCGACAGTCTGATGCGTGGCACCACACGTTGGTATTTATACGCCCGGCATAAAACACTCGAGCTTTATCAGTGATGGCCGAGTTTATTTTAGAATAGAATCTTTTGTTCGCGCTTGTGCACTCAAGCTGAACAGATGGTTCGAAAACTATTTAGAATGCTCTGAAATATTGTGGCACGGATTGCGCAAGGAAGTATGTCTTCACGTGCAATGTGACGGGAACAAAAACGTACAAAGGAGGGTGTGGGGCAATATATTGTATGCAAATTGGGCAAACAGTGATCTGGTATTCTAGCGAAACGTTCCCTTGAGTCGTTAAGTTTACAAAAAAAAAGGACAGGTGGTGGGCATAACGGGCAGAAACGACCAGAGTCTATTCAATCAGGCATGCGTAGGAAAGTTGAGTCACTCTGTACCTGCTCGAAACAATTCTCGCAAACACGTTCTAATTGTTTTGGTATACTTAGGCTCCTTATAGTGACCCCCTTCAGTCAATTTATGGCTGAGGAGGGAAATCCAAAGTGGAAACTGATCATAGGCGTAGCCTACACATGCCACGTGTTCATAGCGTGAACAGTCGTCATAACGAACCGACATCGATGAGCTCCCACCATGGGTGGTGTAGTGACTCGGACACTCGGCTGCTGAGCCGCAGGACCTGGGATCGAATCCCGGCCACGGCGGCCTGTTTTTTCGGTGAAGACAAAACTGCTTGAGGCCCGTGCGCTTTAAGTTAGGTGCACGTTAAAGAATCCCAGGTAGTAGAAATTTTCCGAGCCCTCCACTACGGCGTCTCTCGTAACATGGTAGTTTTGAGACGTTAAATACCGTCAAATAGTATTAGTATAGTTAAGACAACGCAATGCTATCGCGTGGCCACAGCGCCAGATATTCCTCAGGTGGGCTGATTGAAACGTGCAAAGGCGAACAGCGGCCCCACCGCGGTGGTCCAAAGTGGCTAAACTACTTTGCTGCTGACCTGCAGCTCGCGGGATTGATTCCCGGCTGCAGTGGCTGAGTTTTGGATGGAGGCGAAAATGCTGTAGGCCCGTGTGCTCAGATTTAGGTGCACGGTACAGAACCTTAGGCGGTTGAAATTGCTGGAGTCCTTCACTATGGCGTCTCTCATATGGTGCTTTTGGGACGTTAACCCTACATATCGATAAAAGGTGATCGGCGCTCTTGTCGGAACAACAGCACACTGCCATGCGCTCACTGTCGCCAGGGCGCGCCCTACTCCAGTTATGTCATTTTTGCTTCGACAAGCCTGTCATATTGCCATCATATTTCTGCAAGCTTTGTAGACGCCATGAATACGTATTGCAGCGCTGCAGCGGGATCGAAAGCGCGAAACAAATCAATGAGGCTTTAAAGAGGCATACTCTACTAAAATTCGCAGGAAACATAACCACCTAGGTGTCCACCGAGGCAAAACATGATCTTTCTGGCAGCCTATTTTTATCAATGCCGCTTTGTAGAATAAGTTACCCCTAAGTACGTATCAAGAGGCCTTTTTGGCTCCTTACACTAATTAGCCCTCGTCCAAAACTTTCAGGAAGAAGCGTAGACCAGCTGGCGTTAATGATTGCTGCGGATAAATCACGCTGCGCAATATTCAGAACAATCGCGACTTCATGTATTGCAGCCTGACGTGTGGTAAAAGAAGCCGGGTGACACTTACGTATGGCGCGGCGACTGCTGTGTCCGCAAATGAGAAATAAATCATGTACCATTATGGACTCTGTTTACTGTTACGGGCTTTTGGAAGTCATTTCTGGAATTATTGTTCGCAGCCATTGTGGCAACACAGATAATTTCGCACCATTGTATATATGTCCTCCACATAGTAAGTGATGGATGGATAGCAAAAATTTGTTAATCTCTTCTCTAGTTCCAGCGTTCAGTAGCGCTAGTCTTTTCGGCCAAAACGGGCAACTTCCGCGCAGCAGAGCAAGTCAGCGACACTATACTGGTGATCAAATTTCTTCATCTATTTTTTATATTAAACACGCCACAAAGCTGTATCTTTAGTATACGCCCTTGATTTAGGTGAACAGCCAGCCACACTCAAAGTTCTAGAATAGGACGGCACGTATCAAAGTAGGGTGCCTCGATGTGCGCCTGCCTCCGCTCTCAGGGCGTGTTCACGCTCAGTATTCCAGCCGCCGAAAATATGCTGAATCCGATTCGGCGGTGGCCAGATCCACTGAAAGGGTCCTTTGAGCGCTGATCGCTCTCGGACCAACTTTTGCGGCGTCTGCCGCTGAATCAGTCGCTGCGTGCTAGTCGCGTCTCTCAGTACTCTAATGTTGTTCCATCCATCCAGCTACGACGAGCGAATTTCCACACTTTGAGCAGTGACCTTTCCGCGACCCCTTTCTTTGTAAATCTGTGGCTTTAAAACACAGTAATGGGAAAATTTATGCCCAAGGAATGCAGACACGCAGCTCTGCTATGCAAAAATATGCCGCCGGCGGAACTTTCTTGCCAACTACAACCTGCTCTGAGAGAGGGTATGGTGGGCAGGGTGCCCTCAGTGACGTCACACTGTTTACAAACAGGGAGATGTCTATTAGGTGGTGTTGGTCCTCCACCTACTCGCAACGAACTTCTTTCTCTCTCTTAACCTCTGCACAGCCCGCAATGGTCGACCACTGGTCAAGTGGAAATACTCTTTTGACTCGTTTATTTGCGATGAAACTTACACGAACTCAAGCCGCCACCCGCATGTTTGCGTTTCAAAAAAACGTTTAATCGTATAAAGGCTACACCGAGTTTCGCTTTATACCGTTCTACAGCAACCCGCGTCGACGCCCGTTTAAGCCAGGTCAACAGCGTGCAAAGCACTGCTGCTTAGTATGTCATCATAGTTCTTTCAGTTTGTTTACACGGTTGGAACAAGAAACAATTTTCTAAACAGCATCACTGTTCAAAATTGCCGAAGATAAAAATCCTACAGTCACTGGGGCAGCACTGAGTGATGATATTGAGTCGACAATACGTAAATTGCGCTTGATGTGCTCGGAGTGCGAGTATCTCTGGATCTTTTTTCAGACCCTCGTTGGCGCAGAAAGCATGCGTCACGTCATTCTTTTTCAAATCGCAATTATTATTTAGCAGCTTTCAAAAGTAATGAATACGGCAATATCTGTCTGAAACCCACACAATCATTTTGCATTTTGAGCCCATTCACACACGAACCGAAATAAGAAACTCTGCATCCACTGGTGTATAGCAATAAGCTACAAAGAAATGACATACGCACTGGCCTAGAAGAATTAGGGATGTGATGAAAAGTTTGTTCTCTTCCGAGAACGATAAGTTATTCTTGAGCTTGCATGCTTTAAAAAATTGTTTTGCCTTTCTTGGCAAAACGATTGCTCGTTGTCTGGAATGCATACTAATTTCCTTTCTGGGGCGTTCCACTTGTTAGAATGCTCGCACAATCAATATATGCGGACATGCACAGCGAAGTTGATGCTGAGCTATGTGACTTAACAAAAGTGCTTGGCTTTGCGGGTGTCTGACATTTTTCATGTAAAGCACTTGCGCTGAACGTTAAATGGCGATATTTTAAGAGAAACAAGCAGCATTAACATATGCATATATATATATACCCCGCCATAAATCGCGAATAGGCAGTCAGCGATTGTATCTTGTGTTTCCGCTATGTATCGCCTGTTTTAGTTTTGTAAATATTATTTGTAAGAGTTGTATCACCAACTACCCTGACTATCAGTCTTGATTTAGCACATAGAGGGGACAATGCTTGAAGCCTGTGTATTTACATTTAGGAGCACATTGGAGAACCACAGGTGGTCGAAATTTCCGGAGGCCTCCACCACAGCAGCACTCATCATTACGTGGTGGTTTCGGGATGTTAAGATTGATATTTTTAATTATTCTGCTTTAAGAAATAGTACGTCCAGAGTGAGGGTCACCTCAATCTACAACTGAAAGCACATGTACTGGATGATGACATATATTTCATGTACGCAACGAAAAAAAGGGTTCATTACACGACAAATTTGTACGTTAACGATATTTATTGCGCGAGAACAAAACGACGACACAGAGACAAGAAGGAGTCGAAGGACACGAGCGCTTTGTCTCTGTGTCGTCGTTTTGTTCTCACGCTATAACTATCGTCATGCCATACCAACTAGCCCAAACTGCCACACTTGCACACTAAGCTATATTCACGACAGCATTTGGTCAATGTACAGCGTGTTTCGGCAAAACCGATGTGGCGTCGTTAGTATGCAGTTGCTTCTAGGCATGTTCAATAATTATTCTTGACGCTGCGGTGCTTTACTCTCTTGTTTTGCTCCCCTGTAGAAAATGCTAGAAAGAACTCAGAGCCTAGTAATTACGGGGGCTGCCAAACAGACGCATTTCCCCAGGATGCAAATGATCTAGTACGTTACTTGGCCATACCTTCTTTCTTCTGGATCGATAAGACTTTTTTCAGCCAAAAGCGCTGGTCATGTTGAACAGATCATTACGTTACAAATGACAAAATTCGAGATCAATATGCAGTGAAAGAGGTGCGTATCGCCTTGAAGTAAGCACAAAAACTTACATAATTTGAAAGGCTATTGATAGCTTAATTTATCAAGATCATGGTATTAAAAACTCTGCCTTTCATTCATACTTGAAGTTTTGTAATTGGCAGTGATGCATTGGCGTTTTAACTACGTAGAAAGGGAAATAGGCTATAATAACTTGTTCAATTTATGCACCCGGTACTTTCCTTGCGAACAGACGAGCTGCACTGCGTTCTTACGGGCTACATGGGTCATTGTGTTGCTTGGGCAAAAAGGCTGTCTTGCTCAGCTTTTCGCAGCTACTGCAGTTGGCCTTGCTTAGAAGCGTTGTTCAAAACCGTCTATCCGTGCTCTATTATGATGTGGGGTAAAGTTGCTTCCCTGCTAGTTTTCGCACCGTCCAGCGTAACGTCACCAAAGTGACACTTGGTATTTCACGGTGCCTAGAACTTTGTGAAGGCCGCCTATAGCACAGAGGTAAAGAAAGCTGGAAGAGAACTGGAGCCAGAAGGAAGAACCGGAAATTATTTGGCAAATTGGAAGTGAGATATAACACAAGCTGTGTGTACACGATTCCGTTGGGTCTATTGATGTTTCATTTAAATGAAATCTATTTGTTAACGGAGCCATAGATACCATGGCCAGGAAAATACAGTGATGTTATGATCACGGTCATAGCTAAAAAGGGTACTCCGCAACCCTGACGAATGCACACCAGAATTCAGAAGGAAGGGGGTGCTTTACCGAAAATACGTAATGCGACTAGATGTTTTGGAGAAGTAGTCAAGGCTTTCAGCACGTAAGTCCACCTCGAAAAAAAATTCTGGCTACTGCTCTGCTTAAGGCAGAAAAACTGCGCGTTATTATATATTTCCTGGAGACCATTTGTCACTCACTGTACTGTATCAACCATTGTACACACAGCGGCACCTGCGATACAGCAGTGGTGAAGGTAGAGACCATTCCTCACATTCTCCTTTCTCAAATCTGTCAGCTTTCGCGTATGCGGAGGTCAAAGCTAACATCGCTCGTTAGAGCTTGTCATGCAGAATGACAGGAAAGGAGTCTTCCTGATGTTTCAGCATTGTCGCAATGATATGCCATTTCACACTTACCTGTCTACGCAGTGAGCTGCCGTGATGACCCAGCTTTCATGCACCAAGGCCCCTCCACAGGAGATCTTTTCTGAAAACAGGCGCCTCACCACCACCGCCGCCTGAAAAAAAAAAGAATATAATGTCACAGCTTTGCCGCGAAGGCAAAGCAATGAATGCGATAGCAATGAATTGGAAAATCACGCGCAGAATGGCAAGCACATCGAAATGGGCTCCACATTTCTCGTGCACAAATGACGCATGAAACGTACTCACAGGTACAGATGAACACAAATTAGCACTTCAGTTGCTATTTCGCTGTGTCTGAAATGCGCGCCCTTTTTGTAAGCGGAGACTGTACAACGATTGCACTGACCTTTGTGTGCCCGGTAACTACAACAGAATTGTTTCGGTGAAAGCCGAAAGGCAGCCAAAACGTACGATCTTCCCCATCACGAGTAGAGACGCGTGTGTAAGCGCCCACCCCCCTCATGAGACTTGAAATTGGTTCAGACACTTAACTGATTCGACTCAGTCAAAGACTACCGAAAGACAAAACTGCACCAAACTCCTGCATACTTGCGATAAATCTCTACCAGAACTCCTCTAGGAAATTCGAAATGAGTATTTCTCAACATATCCCGCTGTATTGCATCCCGACTATACAGGACAGGTCCTCCTAATGAGCTCCTCGACCATCCCATTACTGTAGATGAAGTTCAAGCCGAATACAGAAACTAAGCATTTCCTCGGCCCCCAGTCCAGGTAGTATTCACAACAAAGCACTTCATAATCTCGAGGGCCAATCAGTTACCTTCCTTACTAAATACTATGATGAGTGCTGAATAAGGGGCATCCTCTCACCACAATGGAAACATGCCAAAGTAGTCTTTATAGCCAAATTTGGGAAACCTCTCCTTCGTCTAACCTCAGGCTCATATCCCTCACTTCTGAAGCATATACTCCGAACCAGGCTCTGCCAGTACCTAGAAAGGAAGAATCTCTGGCCTACTTGCATGTTTGAATTTCGTCCTGGGAATTCCACGCAAGACGTTTTCCTACAACTGAAGCATCACATTCTCGACTCTGCAGCCTCCGATAGCAGAGCTATTTTAGGAGTAGATCTAACAAAGCCATTCGACAACGTAGCGGACTCAGCTATTCTAAAGAACATTATTACCCTAGGAGTCGGTGCAAAGACGTACAACTACGTCGGAACCTCTCTGAACCACCACACAGCAACAGTAACATTTGGCGATCACAGCCTGCCAGGCATCACGCTTGGCGCACGTGGTATGCCCCAGGGCGCAGTTCTCTCACTATTCTGTTTAATATAGCGATTCTTCATATGCTCCAAAATCTGAGTCCGATCCAAAACATTCACTTGAGCTTCTACACCGATAAAATCACCATCTGCGCAAACCGGGGTAGCGACGCTGAATGGGAAGAATATTTTGTGATTGCGAAGACCGAAACTGGCACTCTGGCACAGATGCGCATGCTAGGCGAGTGAGGTGGAGGAGAAAGAAAGGGCAGAATAGTAACAGCTGACCCAGGATCAGGTGTCGTCTCTTGTTCTTTGTCTAGTACATTACAATTCTCTGTTCGACAGCTGAACCTTGCGGCTGAAGTCACCTGTACCTCGCGGGTCGTCGGCAGCGCGGGTCTCTCAATCCGAAAACGCCGTCCACGCTTCATGAGTCATGAACATCTCGACCCCACCACTGCTGCAGCTACCCAGCGAATCATTCGCAGACGGCGTCAATGCCTCTTCGGTGGTTCCAGACACCATCTGACGGGAACGTTATCAGAGAAGGAGCATGGGCTCTTGTCGTTCTCAAACGTCACGCACACTACCCGTGATATGAATCCCGTGCTAAACACTCTTCTAATAGTTGATCATTCAAGAGACACCTGTCAGGCTTCCTTGGAGCACCCCAGCGTCGCCAAGACAGCCCGCAGTCTCCCGCTGCCCGAGAACGCTGTTCATGTTTTTCATCACGACATCCTCTCCTTCAATGCTCTTTCGACCCGTCAGCAGCTTTCGGATGCTGTAAAAGCACCCTCAGAGAAACAACCCGCTATCGTGACCGCAAACATCACCTCCGACTTCCCCATTATTGCCACTATATTCGCGTGCGGGTCATCGGATAGCACCCCACAGCTGAGGCATACTATTACGTGACTCCACCTCATATTCAACGCCACGACAGCGATGATCTCCACGGTGTTCCCTGCAAACCTGCCGACTCTGAGCGCAACCAACGCCATGTTAGATGCAGTCACCTCGCAAGAACTTCAAGCCTGCTCATATGAGCAACGCAGAGAGCTCAGGGGCGCTTTCCTGAAGCTCTCAGACCATCTCGACGGCTTTGCTTCAGTGATATCTGCATTCTCATTAGCCACCCCACCATCGCCGTCCACTTACGAACTGCCGGAATTCGACGGGTTCCGGAATGACGCCTACAGCTGGGTGGCAACCGTCAACGCGCTAGCCATGCGTGCGGCCTAGACAGAGCATCAGAAATGATGCGTGGCCATAGACCGTCTTCGGGAAAGGGCAGCGGCGTGGCACTGGTATGAAGGCTGGAAGCAACAGTCATGGGCGAAGTAGAGCTCCAAGCTCATCATCCGCTTTCGGTCCGATTTCCTGTGCTACCTGTCCTTGGAACTCGACCTTCTCTGAGAACGGAGCTCAAGAAAAGCCCGACCTAGAGGATACCACTGGAGCCCCCACCTTCCTCCAAGGTGAAGGAAACAAATACGAACATGTAACTCTGCCTTGCACAGGCATTTCTGCTGTCGTATTTGAAGCTCCTGAGGAGCACCGGCCATACGGCGCTGCTGTGTCCGGCGGGTTCCTTAAGGCAAGCTTCGTGCTACGCTCCGCAATAGGCCCCGACGCAGGCCGTCTGGTCTAATTAGAGGCACTGGCCCTATTCCTACTGGATATTTTACCATCTAATGAGACAGGTCTTTGCACTGAGTTTAATAACATCCCGTCTCGCCAGACGGAACCAGATATGCGTTCGACGCATGCATTGCCCGAACCAGTAGTCTCCCATTTTCGGAACGGCTGCCATCGAGAATCTCCGGCCAGTACGCAGCGTGGCTTCAAGAATCGCTGAATTGATAGCGTCCGGGAGCTCCATAGTGACAACGCTGTACAAGTTAAGGACTAGCCACATCTCGGCGCAGAAGCCATGCTGCAGGTCAGCACGAGCACTTCTCCTCACGTCAGTTCAGGTGTCTGATCGCACTGAAAAACATCCCTCGATTCGCCGAAAAATGCGCAGACGGTCGCGTATGATGCTACTTGTTTCGTTGCCGAATCCACCATTTCCCACCCTGTTCTCCAAAATGTGGCGGAACAAAGGAAAGCATTCTGTGATTAACTTGCGACCAAGTCGATCCAGTCTTGTCCACCCGCCAGAGTAATCTCCAAGAAAACCACATCACCGCCGGACACTTCAACTTCCACGAGAATGCCTGCTCGGCCCACCAAAGGAAAATAAATGTGGAACTGCTTTCTTTGAAAAGTCGCAGCGAAGCCGAGGTTGTAGGTTGCCGCATGACAGTCAATGTCCTCTCGTGGAGTTATCATCAACAAAGGGACCAACCAAGACCCAGTCCCCACTACGACATTGCGAATGACCCAGGCGAGATAGCCAGTGTTGGCCGCCGGAGCCAATTTAGACAAACTTCCAGTGTGGTCGGCGCCGACCACAACGATGCGGCCAACCCCGCTCACCTGAAGCACTGTCAACCGCTGCAGCTAGCCTCACTCACCGGTACATTGTCCTGTGGCCCATCGACAATGCTTGCAGTCATGGTGAAGTGTGATCGAAACTGATACTCTGGCACAGACGCACATGCTAGGCGAGTGAGGTGGAGGAGAAAAAAGGGGCAGAATAAAAACAGCAGGCTCAGGATCAAGTATTGTATCTTGTTCTATGTCTAGTACATTACAATTCAAAATTCTCACTAACCACCATCGGCACATATGTTCAAGAACGTGGCCTTACTTGCTCCCCTTCAAAATCGGAGCTATACCTTTACCGACCGGAGCCATATACTTCAGCCATTCCTCTATCTCTACCAGGCTAGGTGCCCATTCCATCCCACTTATCTCAGAAATTGGGGTGCTAGGGCTCGTTCTCTACTCACATGGCGCTCATGGCGAGGTAATCAGGTATCTCCAAATACACGGTCTGCAGACAACTCGGCTTATTCGTCGCATTGCGAACCATAGGGCTGGCTTACGCGAGCGAAACACGCTTCAACTTAGCCAGGCTTACTTCTAAAGCCGCACCACGTATGCCCTCCCTTACCTACCTCTCCGACAGAAGGAGAGACACCGGGTTAAGGTGCTTGTACGGAGTTGCACAAAAATGGCTCTACGCCTTCATCCAACCAAATTCAATGACAGACTCTTGAAACTTAGTGCACATAACACGTTCAAAAATTTTGCTGAATCCACCTTTACAGAACAGAAATGTCGTCTGTATAATTTCGTGGCTGGCCGCGCTCATTTGTTCCAATTAAACTTAGCCCCAAATACACACTCACCCGAGGGTTCCCTCTTTCTTCTAACTTCCGCACTCACCTGAACGTACCTCCATCCCGAAGAACATGCATCCTCTGCGAGACGAGAAACGCAGAAAGACAAGGGCTCGAGCCCTCCAGAAACAATATGGCGAGGACCAGGATGTGGCCTACGTGGATGCAGAGGAATGTGCTTAAGGATCCCGCGTGGCCCTTGCGGTGGCTGACAATTAGGCAAATTTTCTAACTTCGCGCACAATGGTCACAAATTCATCTACAGAGGCACAAGAAGCAGCTGTGGCGCTCGCTCTCATCTCTGCACCCGCCAGCATGATTAATTGATATGTGTGGTTTAACGTCACTGAACCACCATATGATCCTGAGAGACGCCATAGTGGAGAGCTCCGGAAATTTCGATCATCTAGAGATCTTTAACATGCACCAAATCTCAGCACACGGGCCACAACATTTCCGCCTCCATCGGAAATGCAGATGCTGCAGCCGGGATTTCATCCCTTGGCCTGCGGGCCAGCAGCCGTGTACCTTAGGCACTAGACCACCTCGACCCGCCACCACAATCATTAGCAACTCGAAATCCGCTATTCTGAACTATGCCAATGGCTTGAAATCCCGTTGCACTGCTCGCTTGCTAGGGATCTCTCAGCCTCAGCGTTCCACAACCCTCCTCGGGGCGCCAGCACACGCCGGCCTCCTTGGCAACGGGAAGGCTCATCCTCTAGCTGAGGTCTCAAATTACGGGCAGGAGAAATGAAGCCCACAGGTCGACGAGTGCTTGCTTTGTTTTGTGATATTCTATCCTATTACCGGGATCAACGAAGAATATGAGACCCCCACGCCCCATCCCTAAACATAGCGCAGGCCGCACATTGGCGATGTCTACAAACTCTAACTGCTTCATGACCAGTATTATAAACGCGCGGTACCGACACCGATTCCCCTCCTGATGCAAACTTTGCGTCAAACAAGGACATTTCCTTCCCACATCCTCCTCACATGCCCCACCTTCCCACATCCCCTACCTCCGGTTGTGGCAGTGTCATACTGGGAGACTATCATGACCAGCACTCCTGCTTTCGACAAGCGCCGGATCTTTTCGAGTGCTATGAGAAGGATCGCACTGTAAAGCCATTTTTGTAAGGTTGTCTTGTCACCATGAGGGAGCACCATCGTGCCTTGAGGGGGCTCTGCCATCACGCTCCAAAGTGGCAATAAATGTTTCTACTCCCACCACCCCTCCTCTCCACGGGGAAAGTACGCGTGAAAGATGAGAGTGCGTGCCACTGCGTCCTGACAATGAGGCGACGTGCCATCTTGCTGTTAATTCTGAAAACATGACAGTTTATCCCAAGATGCCCGTCACCAGTTGTAAATGGTAGAGATAATTAGCTTTCTATTTGAACGTGGAATGATCTGTTATTTCGTTGCTCAGTGGTCAACTCCCCACATTCGCACTTCAGAGCTTTCACGTTCTATTCCGCGCGCCTTAGTCTTTTTCTGGACACTTCTTCTCTCTTAAATTTTTATATATATGTATATAGGTACGCATACATATTTGGTTACTGACGTCGACACTAACACTGGCGGCGAAATGCAGCTGAAAGTGTCCGTATATTTGCTATCGCACAAAAAAAGAAAGAGAAAGACAAAAGAAACCGTGCTTGGCGAAATTTTGGGCTATGATTGTCTCTTGCACGTGAGGAAAGTGAACAAAGTAGATAGAGGTCAGCATTACAAACACACCCAAAAGATAACAGTAGTATCTGGGATTTTGATGTTCCAGAAGCTTGATATCTTTCTGAGGCAGGGCAAAATGATGAGCTCCCCAAATTCAGATCATCTGATGCTCATTGACGTGAACTGGCATGACATAGCACACAGGTCCTTTGTAATTTCACCTCCATAGATATTTGGCAGCCTTGTCCTGTGACAGCTTCACTGTCAGTAGATAGAACACACCTAAAAATAATCCGCTGTCACACGCCTACATTTTGAGGTCGTTGTTGATTAATGACAGACTCCATGGGTCATTTTGTAAGCACCTGTCGAGGTGAATCCACGCCAGTGCACTTATCTGATCATTGATGTGTGCCTGGTCGTGTTTGATTGATATGTCTTAGACAAGTGAACGTGACAACGCTTGCACACACCATCCATATTAAGCGGATACGAAAAAGATACAGTGCAGAGTCCTGCCAAGCAAAAGCCTGACATGTCTCAACCGCCACAGATCACATAAAGCTTCTTCAAAGAGCATCTCACCAAGCTTGACAATTTAAGCTGACAAGCGCAATGCGTAGACGAGGCGTTCATGATCACGTCTGCCAAAATGTGCAATATTACGCGCCGCAAAAACGGGTGAAATATCAAGATGAACGCTGCTCCTCTCCCTTCTGCCTTTGCGCGCCCAGAGAATGAGGGCATGACGTGCGCGTAGGAATGTACACGGCTGCGTACACGGCAGCGCAGTGACGTTGGTCCTCTACGTAGACAACTCTGATCTGACGTTGCAAACAGTGGCACGTGACATGGCAAAAATTATTTAACACGGCATACGTAGTTCATGTAGTTTGTTGCTTGAAGATGATAATAAAACTATAGATAAATAATAAGACGCAATAAGAGAATGTGGGCGTCTTTTTCCAATTTTCTTCCGTGAATTGAAACGAGATGCGGGGCTAATGTGTGGGCGTTTCACAAGTGTTCGTGTCCCCGCGGTGAGCGCATCGAGCAGATAACCGCCGTGGAACGCTCCTACGGGTTCGCGGACTCGTTGTGCTACCGCGTTTGAGCCAACGTTCCCAAACCATCCCGCAGAAACAAGCAGAAGACCCCAATATAACGCTGGTCAACAAAGCAACGCTCGCGTACTCGGGGGTTGGACTTGTTTGGGCACGCATGCGCACGTGACCTCTTGGTTGGATGCCAGAGAGGGCGGGGAAGAGGTTTGGCTTGCGAAGGCTACGCGGACAAGCGACAAGGGTTTCCAGCTCGCCTCCTCCCATTCTCGTTTCGCGCCGCTTCAAAAGACCCGTTTTATCTGCTCGTGGTGAACCGATTCGAAAAATTGGCAGCATATCCACGGAGTGAATGATGGAGAGTGGGGTGAAGCATTCGCCCGTCCATTCGTTCTTGCTCCGTCAGTCCATGTGTCCGTCTGTGTGACCGTCCATGTGTCCATCCGCCCATCCGTGCGTGCGTCTGTTCGTGCGTCCGTCCCTGCGTTCGTCCATGCATCCGCCCCTGCGTCCGTTCATGCATCCATCCATGCATCTGTTTGTGTGCCCGTTCGTCCATCTATTCAACCCTCCAAGTAACACCATCTCTTATCTTCTCATCATATATTCCCCAAATAGAAGCACCGTCATCCAGCGGACATTTCAAGGACTAAACGAAAGGTGGCACACGCACACGTTCTTACGGCTTGCGCTTCGGGTATACTTCCCTCCTTTAACCACCTCGAGTTCATGGTATATACTAGTTTAATGTAATCACGGAACTGCGGCCCAACGCTCGCTAAAACTTTCCAAAACCAAGGAGGTTACAACCAGCGAGTATAACGTAGCCAACCTTTCTTGTCAGATAGTGCTCCATGTACATGCCAATGGCTGCTAATGGGCATGGCAGCGTGCGCGTTAACTAAAAGCCGAATGCTTTTGTCTCTCATTCCCTATTAGCAGACATTGGCATGTACATTGAGCACTATTTTTTATTGTGTAACAACGCACAGAACAAATCTCACTCTGGCACCACCTTTGAGGTCAAAATGTTATACTTGTTACATTTACAACAGCTACGAGGGACGAACGGGTGCCGCTATAAGGAGCTTCGCTCCTAAACATTTTTGTGGCAAAATGTTCCTCATCGGCCACCCAACTTCCACTGTCTAACTAAAATTTGGTATGGGGCCTGGTTAGTGGCTCTTTAATAGACTGTTCGGCAGTGAAGAAAGAATGGAGTGTAATGAAACAGACCGTAAGGGATGTCTTCACACAAAAAGAAGCCCCTGATGTCAGAAACTCAAAACTACGTTGCCGGCACCAACTGCGGTCTAGGAACATTTATGAATAATCTGGACCATCCCATAATATAGAGGACTACCTGACTTCATTTTCCCGGCTGCTACTACCACTGCTTCTACCACCAGCATCACCAACCAACGCCGTACATTCGGAGGGCCCAAAATACACAGAAGCCAGGAAGACTGATGTCGTGTGGCCTTCCCGACCACCGCGACACTCCACATAGGGACGACACAAGATTTGACTCAGGATCTTCTCGACGAAGAACTACGTGTCATCGCTCTGCGTGTCGTCGTTGTGCCCCCCTCTTTCTTCATTTGCCTTCGCTGTCTCGGCCTTCAGTGTAACAGAGTTTCGTGAATGTGGCCCGCTGATTGTGGGCAGCTGATAATAGGCCTCCTGATTAGGCCTCCTGCTCTGATGAAAGTAATCATTCATGCGTTGACTCTTTTGCTTTACATACGCGGAAAAACCTCATTGAAGTTGGGACAAATGAAGTACTAATCTCCGTGCTCTAAAAATACTGAATAACTCAATTGCTGTTCAATAAATATTGCTGTTGTAGTGAATAGCGCAAGAGGATGAGGAAGCAGCCAGAAAAACAAGAGCTCTGTCAATTCCGCCTATTAACGGTACAAACATTTCTAAAATTTTATAGCTTGCGATTAAGAAGAGATGAATAAATTTCATCAGTGATCCACACTTCTTTATCAGCCATTGGCTAAGTTTTCATACGACTCAGGTAATCTACGTAAAAAAACAAGCTTGAATGTACAAGTGTTACCATCATATATCTAAGGGTAAGTTATGACCCACATCAGTGTCTCAAGAGCGATTATAAAAAGATTTTTCCTCCAAATTGTAAACTTCAATTTCACAAATTTTTAGAGATTAGGTTAGATATTTGCCTTTTACATGAACACACATGTAACATAATAGCTACAGATGCTTCAATGAATGAGGAAACAGCAGGTTTGGGAATCATTTGCGAGTCGCTTGGCTGGGCGTTCGCCGTGAGGCTACCCAATTTCACTCTGGTTTTGAAGCTGAGCTCATGGCGGTCATCATGCACTGGGAGAACTCCCGACGCATGCAGCTGGGTGATAATAATAACAAATTGGCTTTCGGTGAGCACAGCCCACTCAGCTCCGCATAACTCGCGAGTCTTGAAGACGCTACGTCCTTAGTTGCACCTCAGCTGAAGCACCTAAAATTAATGTGGGTCTCAGGTTACTGTGTGTTCAAATTATTTGAAATGACCGATGCTTTAGCCCGCGGATCACTGTAGCTACCAATACTTCAGGTTTTTCCGGTGGTAGATTACGTCACTGCAATCGGATATAGATAATTGGCACTTCACACTAATATAATAGAAGCAGTAACAACATGGGTGAAGTACAAGCACCTAAACTTCCCATGGAAGGCTCCATGAAGCCAATCTCAACCAACAGAAGTGACGATAACCAGCTTTCCGTGCCGCGTCCCCTCATTTAACTCACACGTATACAGGGTGGGTCTGACGATATCACCCCTCTGCCGATTCTGTGGGGAATTAATATATTTTTCAAACTACTTTCTGTCATGTCGCCGAGATGTAGGATTTCTGATTAGTTGCTTTTCAAAAATATGATTAGCCTTAACTGAAGAAACTGTATAAAGCTTCGGCACCTCCGGTTCGGGATACTGCTACAGGGATGTATTTAATGTCGTGTATAATTTTATTCAAATTACCCAACACGTACCACTTTAGTGTTGCCTTTGTATATTCTCGTTATTAAAATGCTGTAAACATAACTAATCTGTTGAAAAATGTTCTGATCAGGTCTTTACGGCAGTCTGATGTATTAGGTTTCGTAGTAATAATTCATTGTAATACGTATCATTATCATCGTATTTTTTATATCTCCCAACGTTTCAAATAACCTGTACAATTTTCAACTACTCATTCCTAGCCAATACCCCAGGCTGGGGAAGGACAAACAAACCACAAATTTGGTTAGAGAGACGCGGCCCGATAATGCGCAGATTTAGGCCTCCTGTCATTTTTTGCCCTTCCAGTACCTTTATACATGAATAAATCATGTGACATTGTTTACAAGAGCTTCTACCCTAATGAATTTTCTGAATTATCATCACACTGCAGAACTATAAAATTAAAGCTTTGCTACAATAACTACGAGACATTTAATTGCTAGTGCGCATTACCAGTCGGTATGTTCCTTGAAGGTAGTAATAGCGTAATTAGGAGGTCAATATTGTGATCTTAGGAGGAATGTCAAGCCATCTATATATGGGACAGCAAAGTAGGCGTCGACGGAGAACGATTGACTTAAACAAGCCCTGAAAAAGTAGCCAGCGTTTAGACATGCAGGCTAATGAGCTCGTGCAATGAATTTTTCTGCAGTAATGTAAATATGCATCATAAAACAAGTAATTCTGGGGCTATCCATGCTTGCTGAACAGGGCCATTCTCGCGCTCACATCTACTACTCAAACAAGGGAAATTGTTGTGTTGACAGGTGGCGCCACAACACCACAGAAGAACAGCTCGCCAGGGGGCACGCTGATCTTAGTGAGAATGAAGTTCGTGAAGTTAATACAGATTCTACCGAAAAAAATGGTAGATCCCACGTGCAGTGGGAATCGCTGATATACACAGCACGAATGAGGAAGCTGGATATGTAACTTTAAAATCAGCACAACAATACGAGGCGGAAGTTATTTATGCCACACGTGACTTTCATTTCTTGATTATCACGTTTGTACGTGATTTACCTTCGTCAACCATTCACGTCAACTGATATCCAATTAGATATATGTGCACCTAGCGAAACGGCTGCGAGCACGCTATGAGGGAAGCATGTAGTAATATTTTACATTACACGAATATCATCATTATCATGTTTGGACGTGTCACATACCTTCGTCGTCCATTCACTTCCCGTAATACCAAACTCGGTTCATGGAAGCTAGCGAAACGTTGGCAAGCACACGTAACGTAGACGAGCGCCCACGCTGGGCGCAGCGACGCTACGCTAGCAAAACGCGAGCACGCTATTGTCTGATACTAGGCGCGACCAACGTCTGTCGGCGTGGCTCGGTGGCAACCGGCTCGAAATGCGACTTGCTGCATTTCGCGCCGACGACATTAGCTAGAAAGCACCGCGTCTGCTCAGCTCCGTGACGGAATGACGCCGGGCGCGCTCAAACGTGCATGCGGCATAGCAACGCACCCCGGCGTGCGCCTGCGAGTATATGCCAGGCCAACGCCTCCTAGAAGAACTATGCCTAGAGCATTGCTCTCTCTTCAATTGAGAGCTTGCTGCCAGCACAAAATCTTAGAGGTCATGCCTCCTACCATGTGTTGCGGCCATCCGCCGGTGGGACCACTCGCCTCCATACTGCTCAGTCACGTGACATTACCGTACCGCTCTGTCACGTTACATCACAGCTGCTTGGAGGCAACTGTGAAAGCATTGCTGTGATTCCAGGTGCGATCGCCACAGTCATTCGCCTCCGTACCGGAAAGGGAGAGTAAAATCCGAGGGTAGCATGGCGCGTTCGCGGCTCACGTTCCAGGCATAATTTTTCTAGGAGGCGCTGGCCAGGTGGATCGGCGCTTGGCGGGGCATCGCCAGCGTGACGAACACGGGCGCGCACGCGCGCCTGGTCACGTCGAAGTGCTTTGGCGCATTGAGTGCGGCACGTAGCATTGTTCTTATATGACACGCATCTCATGATTACCATGTTTGCGCCGGTCACCTACCTTCGTCATTCATTCACGTCACGCAATACCAGATTGATTGATTCATTGATATGTGGGGTTTAACGTCCCAAAACCACCATATGATTATGAGAGGCGCCGTAGTGGAGGGCTCCGGAAATTTCGACCACCTGGGGTTCTTTAACGTGCACCCAAATCTGAGCACACGGGCCTACAACATTTCCGCCTCCATCGGAAACGCAGCCGCCGCAGCCGGGATTCAAGCCCGCGACCTGCGGGTCAGCAGCCGAGTACCTTAGCCACTAGACCACCACGGCGGGGCTCACGCAATACCAAATTTGTTGTGTGTGAAGCTAGCGAAACGACCGCGAGCGCACCATGAAATTGAGATGTATTCATATTGTTACATGACACGCGTCTGACAATTATGATGTTTGAACCAGTCATATACATTCGTCATTCATTGACGTCCCGTAATACCAAATTTGGTGCATGTGAAGCTAGTGAAACGGCTGCGAGCGCATCATGAGTGTGGCATGTGGTCATGTTGTTAGATGACACACATCTCATGATTATCATGTTTGCACCAGTCACATACCTTCGTCATTAATTCATGTTCCGTAACACCAAATTTGGTATATGTGAAGCTACCGAAATGACTTTGAGCGTACCATGAGCGTGGCGCGTAGTTATGAATCGATACTTACATGAATTGCATGTCATGATTTCTACATTATGGTCTGTGACTTGAGTTCGTCATGCAGTGATGAAATCACCGCAAGAGCAACAAGCGCTTGAAATATAAATTATGACATACATGTCATGATAGTCATGCTATGACTAGTCAAGTATGCTCGTCGTACAGTAATGTTATGCCATACCAAATTTGGTACGGATACCATTGACGAAACGGCCAGGGGAGCTAAAAGTCGTAGGCGGCTATATAGATAGATAGATAGATAGATAGATAGATAGATAGATAGATAGATAGATAGATAGATAGATAGATAGATAGAAGATAGATAGATAGATAGATAGATAGATAGATAGATAGATAGATAGATAGATAGATAGATAGATACGCCCAAAGTAGCCGAAGCTCGCAAAGAAATGCTTCGCATTGAAAAAAAAAAAAGTGGTCCATTTCCCGCTAAAGTAACCATGTGTAGATGCGAAGCTGCGCGCGCTAACGCTTACACTGGCGGCCACATTGACGGTAGCGTACATCAAGCGAAAGTCAAGGCAAGGTCACACGCACCCGTTGCAGCGCGTCAGCACGTGGAATTTTGACGTGGCGCTGCACCCAACGTTACTAGATTCTTCTTTCAGTTTGCAAACTGCGCCGCCGCAGGTGTCACCCTTCTATGTACAACCACGAAGGGGCGTGCTCGTCGTTTTTTGACCGGTCTGACGAGATTCACGGTGGTTAGGCGCACGCCACCGACCACGCCAGCGAAGCAAAACAGCAGGTGCTTCTTCGTGCCTGCAAGTATAGTGCAAGTGTGTTCCGCGGCAATCGCTATAATTGTGTGTCTCAGCGAGATCGACGACACTCGCGCAGTTTGTGCTCCCACTGCTGCTTACTGCGATATCATGGTGACAATTGACGTTCTGTCTCACTCGCTGTGAGCTCTGTTGTGTTATTGTGCCGGTTGTTAGCTGCATAGCTCTCATGCGACGTGTGACGATTATTTGATGTTATGAAGCATGCCTCGCTGCTTTGTCACTGGCTACCGAAGCGGCTTGGACTCAACGTAATCTGCGACCGAAACAAGGCACTTTGTCAAGTAACGCGTTTATGAGGTGGGTCTTCAACAGTGGCAACGAGCCATACCGAGATTGGATAAGGAACTATCAAGATCTTGCGCTGTGTGCGACCTCCACTTCCAGGAGGACGATATCTTGACTACGTGCACAGTGTTCACGGTGAAGTTGTTTTGATACCGCGTGAACAAAAGTGACTTCCAGTTTGTTTGTTGTAACGTTCAATAAAGTGTTCATTCAATAAAACTTTGCTAAACTCATTGTATTTTGCATTTTATAGCCTTATAAGGCACATGCATTTATTGAATTCGTGTGCGCTCTTTCCTTGAAAAAAAAAAGAACTCGTTCAGATCGTAAATTTGAGTTATCGGGAATGAACCAATTGTTCTAGGCTTTACACTTCCAATATCTCCGGCGGCATTAGGTGAATGTGGTGTGCGCCTGATCATATAACAATAACTAAGCTTATACGATTACGAGGCACGTCGTGTTGAAGAGATTTGAAAAATTTGGCCATATGTGGTTTCTCTAACATGCGCCTGAATTCAAGTGCATAGTCCTACAGTGTTTACCCTTAAGCCCACTGCAACGTTTTTTCAATATATATGCTTGAATTTTAAAGAACAAGAACGCAATACGGCTAGATTAACACAAAGCCCGCAAGATTCAGGCATCGCACTCGCATCTCCGCCTTGTGGCACCGCATTAGCCGCAGAACTGGTGCTTTAATTTGCCCACTCGTAATAACCTTGGTGCACTATCACGAAAAATAACTCCCGCAACAGCAAATTAACCGCAAGAACTACGTTTACGTCGCGGCGACCGGTCAAATGGTATCGGAAGCGCCACCTAGGCAGCGGGAAACGAAATGGCCCGCGTTTCGACGCCTCGTCCCAGCGGAGTTTGCAAAGTGAAGAAGAATTTAGTAACATTGGCTGCGCCCTATTCCTATAAAGAGAGTTGGCACGCAGCTTTACGTAACAACGCATTCTCTCTTTATATATGGGAGATGGTGCAGCGCCGTGTCGAAAACCACTACGCTGACGCGCTATAACAGGCACATAGGCACTGTGCCGTGGTCCCTACTCGGCTGCAGAAATTAGGTGCCTTCTTCCTCGTCTAACCACTACCACCACTAACAACAGGCACGTGGGGTATCGTGGCAATGCGTAAGCGCGAAGCTTTCTGACGCAGCGCCACGCTTTTTTTCTATAGAGGATGTGGGCACGTGGCAAGCCGAAGCCGCGCGCTCTCTCTTTCTGTATAAGACAGGGCTCGACGCCTCGTGAAATGAACACGCGCCGACGCGCTGCGATGGATACGTGGGATAAGCATATGAGAGGCCCTTGACTAATTTCCGAATGCCCGATCCAGAGCCTACATATGCGGGGTGGCCAGTGAATGGTTGCGCAGCGCGAGCAGTCTTTTACCAGCAGACGCTGCCTGCCTCGGCCTTACGAGGCGAGAGAGAGGGAGGGTAGCGACAGTTTTGTGGGTGTCTTATTGGGTCCGCACGAGACGTGAGCACGTGGATTTAGGCAAGAGACGTGAACATGGCACTAAGTCATGTACAGCGGCTGAAAACCACAAGGCAGGGTCAGCTCCTTGTGAACAGGCTATACGCTCTACCTCACTCGTCCATGAGGCAGCGGGCGAGTGAGCTCTTGACGGTTGTGCTAGACATGCAGTACACCTGCTCGCCGGCTATCCCACTCTACCGCCACATCCCTATGGTGATCACCAAGACCATTGGCGGTAGGGCGCCCTGTGATTTTGGTAGACGATCTTTGAATCCCCCCTTCCTTTTCGGCTTCTTCGCTCGCTCTCTTCTTTCTCTTTCCTCTCTTCGCTCAAGTCTATTACTCCCCCATTCCCCTTTCCCTGTGAACCACTGCGGAGGTGTCGCACTTAGTGGCAGTTGCGGGGTTTCCTTTTCTTTTCCAATTCTAAGAACCACTCCCCCCCCCCCCCCGACGTGCGACGCTAGCATGCAGAAGGGGGGGGGGGGTATGGAGGGACAGCGTAACAAAGGCTAGTCAAAGAGCCGCTTCGCATCTAAAAAATGCCCCCACCTCACCGAAGGTAATCGTGAGGAAATGGAAATGCAGTGCATAGCGTCCATAACAGCGTTTCGCGCGTGAGAACCCAGCGTCAGAATATTAACGTTTTCTTTTTTTTTTTTCAAAGGCGAAGCGTTTCTTAGGAAACTTTGGCGACTTTGAGTGTATCTATCTATCTATCTATCTATCTATCTATCTATCTATCTATCTATCTATCTATCTATCTATCTATCTATCTATCTATCTATCTATCTATCTATCTATCTATCTATCTATCTATCTATCTATCTATCTATCTATCTATCTAGCCGCTTACGTTTGGGTGTTCTCGTAGTCATCCCCTTACCATGGCGATAACCAAAATCAACATAGAAGGGTTAGATAGTTTTACGAATGTGTCGCACTGGCCAAGACTTGATTATTGTCATAATATCATCGCGTACGTCGTCAAAAACTATCCGCCGGACAGTGGCACATACCCACGGGCGGGTATATGCCACAGATGATCTACCCAGGAACGACGACAGCACACATGGGCCATTTTAACGCGCAAGCGTTCAGAAATACCCGACATCGGTGGCATCCACCCGACGAATACAAATAATGAATGTCGGGGTTTCGCATGCCAATGAACCATTTGACCACAGAGCTACGCCAGGTCTCCGAACTACTTTTCAAATAAACGCTAATCTTCGTGAAACGTCAACAGGGGTTGCAGTGCAGTCTGTCGAATTTTATAAACATTACATATGTACAATTTCGATACAGCCGTCACATCGGGTTAACGTCAATTGCGGTTAGTTGTCATGGGCTAGCTGAGGTTGATTTATGTAGCAGTGTCCAGGGCCAGCATCCTCGCGAGCATCAACGCTTCATATCAGCAGCTGGTGTTGCTAATGCTCATGTTACAGTTGGCATCGTTGTGCAAGTGCAAACAACTGGTCATAAAACATCTGCAACTCTTCAACGTGTGTCTGTGCGTGCAACATTAGTACATATATTTAGCGTCATTTCATGGCGTGTCGCTCAATAAAAAAATTGCAACACGGTCACCTTCCCTCCGCATGCTTCGCATGACGTCGATTCCCAGGAGCGTGGGATCAGTCGATTTTTTTTTCTTACACCATGCAGCCAATTACGCCGTTCACCGCGCGTGGCTTCTTTCTATCGCATTTTTCAGATGCCTGCGCCCTCCCTTACTTCTTGTGTGGCGCTTGAATAATCAGCAGTACCACCAGCGCCCTTTGGTTTTCTGAGAGCGATGCGCACCCGCACTGTCTGTACTCTCCACCACTTCCATATGCGGGAGCGGCTCAGAAGTGCGGGCTTTGACTGTCCCGGTGGCGCTGCCCGCGGCTTGTAAACTGCAGCACTGGTTCCTCATGTAGCCGAACTTTTTTTTAGGGGCGAAGGTCCTTAAAACCTCACGATGTCCGCCATCTCCCGTCTGTCCGTAACACCATGTAACCTTCAAAATTTAAGCAATAGAGGGCGTTGGTAGTTACCGTTTTGCATGTAACCTTCAACCTATAAGCAACAGAGGGCGCTGTGGTTAATTGTAGATGTTATGGCGCTGTTGTCAACGTTATATATATATATATATATATATATATATATATATATACATATAACCACGTTCCATATCACACATTCTTTTCTCTCATATGGACGAAGACGAACGCAGGAAAGCTCGACGTGCTGAGTATCAGCGTCGCCGTCGACGGGAAGCTAAGGTGGAGACAAAAGAGAAGGAAGCGGATGCAAAGCGGCGACGGCGACAACAAAGTTCTACACCACAGACTAGGGCTAAGGAAGCAAAAGCTAAACGGGTAAAACGCCAAGCTGACGCGCAGTTGAAACAGCTTGAAGCGGATGCAAGGTGGCAATACTGACAAGAAAATTCTTCAGCAGAGACGATAGCTAATGAAGCTGTGATTATGAAGTCAAAATGTAACCCAGAACTCGGAACCTCATATCAGCTATAAAGAAGAATCACCGCTATATCACGATCGGTCTAAGCACTATCTCTTTGAATAAAAAATATATAAGTATCACAACCACAATCAATCTCAGTACTATCTCAAATTTAATCACAATAATCACGTCCAAAAGCTCGCCCCATAATTATCTACAAGATGCTTGAAATGTAGCGATCTCTTTTTTGAATGCATATGCAATGGCCGTGTAAACGGCTGGAACGTTTAACACAGCATGAACAAAAGGAAACAGAAGATAAGGGAGGTGACACGCGATGACTAATGTTGTGTTCGCGCTGTTTTTTCCACTTAGCAGAATCACCCTATTGATTGCGATAACTGACACAGAATGACCCATTTGTGCAATCTGAAAGAAAGATAACACTCACAAATGCATGCTTAGGAAAGCTCCATCTAAAATTGGATATCTCAAAGATAACATCATCTTTTAGTCCGCGCATTTGGGTTTCTCGGTCGTGAAACAAATCCCGGAAAATTCCCGATAATGTGAGCAGTACGTAAAATAAGATCTAGTGGTCACAAACCAAGCATATTCAACTAAGTTGTCCCACTTTGTGATTTTCTTCTCTCGTGCTTTCATTGACTGCAAATTGTTTTCCTACATGACAATATCTTTATTACTAAAATGCTCATTATGGTCTTCGATTAAAAGTAATTTTTAAGAACAGCCTATTGTGACCTGCTGTCCTTACAGCTTAATACAGGGTGCTTTAGTTTTTACAAAATGCCTATTTTTATGAAAGATACAATTACTGTCAAGCCACTGTAATTTTCAAAAACAAACTCTACGCCAAGGCAGGAAAGCTCTGCTGCATCTTAAGCCACAGTTAAATGAGCAGTTAAGAAAACCTTATCATTGAAGTGTCAGAGTATAATTTGGGTACACTTGTTGGTACCGAAAAACTGCAGGATGTTACAATGTGTGGCATACCCTTTTCAAACTTTAGTGAGCACACGTAGTTTGCAACCGTAATAGTCGAAACTGAGGGCAACAATCTATGGGATACCATAACTGAGCGGTCCGGGCTCGCCATCTCGGTTACGTCAGGCCGAAAGCTGACGAGCCGAAATTTGAAAAAAAAAAAAAGGTGCGTCGCAGCAAAACGCGCGAAGAAACGTAAAATGTCGATTGAAATACCGAACTGTGCCCCTTATATTTAGGGTTTATTTGTAGGCCCGCGTGCTCAGGTTTGGGTGCACGTTAAAAAAACCCATTTGGTCGAAATTTCCGGAGACCTCCACCATGGCGTCCCTTATATACATATGGTGGTTTTGGGACGTTAAACCCAACGTGTAAAATTATTCCTAGGGTTTGATGCGTAGCGCTTACCTGTTTGTTTTTTTAAACTACAATGAAGAGCGAAAAAATTTTCCGCTTGTTTGCGAGAAGAGCTGGTCTGGCTGTCGCCTAGCTTTACACTGCGCCGTATAGGAACAAGGAGGAAATTTCTGTTTTCTGGTGTAAAGCGAGAAAAAAAAAGAACAACACCCAAGAACTTGACATTAAACGCTGAAAATAAGGCAACAGATGGATATTTGGAGCGCCTTTTCGGCATCTTTGCCTCAGAATTGGTATATTGTATGAACTTGGGCCCTAACTTCCGATCATTAATATGTCTATGTCACACCGTAACAATATCTTATGTAACGTTACAGTGTCTTTTGGATTTTTTTAATGGGTATACCTCATTGTACCATAAATTGTCACGTCGTACTGCTCTGCAAGATAAAGAACCCTGAAAATGGTCATTATAAAGGTAATTGCTGAGTTTTTCTTTATTGCTCATTTTATTATAACTTTGGGCGCAGCAAATTTTTACCGAGTCTGCTAAGAGTTAGTTCGTGAAAACGATGGAGGCCTGAAAGTCATAGCATTTTTAGTAAAAAAAAAACAGAATCGTGCATTATCTAAAAAAACACCCTCCATACTGCACATGGCTTTAACACGTAATTTCGCATTTTAGAGAAACAGGGGCCTCACACTCACCGCAGTTGGCGGGCTGCGATCGCTAAATTAAGTCTCCCGAAGTGGTTGGCAGTTTAAAATTGTCAGAGCTCCGACAATTTTAAAAATGCCAACTAGTATAGAGCGGGGAAGAGGGGGAGGAGAGGGAGGGTGCAGGAACTCGAACAAAATGTTAGGTAACGTGGCGATTTGAAAGAAGCACGCGTCATATATATAGGCCACTTCTAAATGGGTCATTGAGGACGTAGAATCTCCAGAAGTATATTAATACCGATCTCCAAAACAACTGAAATCTGGATGCAGACTCTGAAGTGCAGTTTTTGTTCCACAGATGCGTTTGAAGACATGGTGACCAAATGGGGTGCCTCACAGACCAGTTGCGTCTATGTAGCACATGAAAATATTTATTCATATAAAAAATATATCAGAAAAAGTACCGTCATGTCCTGTCCCAGTCACCAGTGAGAGGCCCGCGGAACACGTCTTGGAGACCCCTGGTACAGGTAGCTTTTTTATATAGGCCTCTAAACCAGTCCGAGTTGGAAGGCCAAAGAGAGCGTTCTTTCTCGCCTTAACTGCCATTCCCTCAGACGCCATCTTTCTCCACAAAGAAGGTGGACAGTGTGAGCACTAAGGCTTCAGCCTATCAGTATTTTTTCGCTCTCTGGTAAGTGCTGCTTTCTCCGCTTACCTGATATAACTCGCGCAACACGAAGGGAAATCAGTTGAACCCGTACGATAGTCCTTGAGACATGGCAGAATGTGCGTGCGACTGCACAACAAATCGAATGAATGGCCAGTTCACAACCAACATCTCTTGTACCAACCGAGGACGTGTTTTTTTGTGACGTCACGACAAGTCACTGTATACGTGACAATGTGTACCGAAAAGACGGGAAACAATATTATATGTGCTTGTGCGTCCCAGAACTCAGCGGCGTATCTTATTATCCCAAAATACGGGGCAGGAGAGAGCTCTGGAACTTTCTACCAACTGAGTTTTTTTAACTTGTATTGCCATGGCACAGTAAGCAGGCCTCTACCTTTCTGCCTGCAACGAAATGTGACAGCCGCGCCTGAAAAGATGGGAAACGCCAGGGGATAAAAACGCACTTGTTATTTATATTGTCAAAGGATTTTTAGCGGCCTCCTAAAGCTTAGCAATGTGAAGAGCGGTCTCCTATCTTGTAGAAAAGTATAATAAGAACTTTAAATGTCCCGTAAAAATATGACCGCGAAGAAAAGTCTGGCGTGAGAGTAATGAATTGCCTCAAATAGGAGATTACAGGAGCTGTGCGCTTTTTGGTGACAAAAAAAGCTGCGTTCATGTGGCACAGGTGGCTCTGATGGCATGATGTGAACTTCACGCTACACTCATGATGCATCTCAGCGGAATGCAAAAGTGGCCATGCATATTGCTTCTTGCAGTATGCCTCGTTATCAGCGAACTTCTTGTAGGTCACTGTGGTTCGTCTGCTGTTGCAAAAAACTATCACCATCATCGGTGGCCTTGCACGTGCATTATACAGCAACACGGCCGACTCGCGCTCTTTTCTTCATTTCACATTGACTATAAATAAAGACAGTTTGCTGTCGGTGACGTATTCGATCTAGGAAGAAAAAACAGCAGATCCCACGTACAGTGGGAATTGATCATATAGAAAGGTTGATATGTCACTTTAAAATTAGCATAGCGTTACGAGGCGGACGGAAATTATGCCGTACATGACTTTCATTTCATGATTATCATATTTGGACGTGATATTAAACTTGGTGTAAAATGAACTAGCGCAACGGCCGCGAGTGCGCAATGAGCGTAGCATGTGTTCATGTTTTGCAATACAAATATATTATAAGTATCATGTTTGGACGTGTCATTTACCTTCGTTGTAATTCAAGTAATATACTACCGAATTTGGTATATGTGGAAATTGCGAAATGGTTGCGAGCATGCTATGAGCGTAGCATGTAGTCATATTTTCCATGACACGCATCTCATGATTATTACGTATGCACCAGTGACGTACCTTTGTCATCTATTCACGTCAGCTGATACCGAATTTGATATATGTGAAGCTAGTAAGACGGCCGCGAGCACATCTCGAATATGGCATGCAGCCATGCTGGGACATGACACGCATGTCATGATTATCGTGTTTGGTAGTGTCATGAACCTTCATTCAGAGGTGGAGCCAGGAGATGGCATACCAAGCACGTGCCCCTGCTCCCCCGCCCATCAACTTTTCTTTCGCCATGGCATAGAGAGCGAAAAATGGCCAATATAAGGGGGCGCCCCTCCCGTAATCAAGGGGGTCTCCTTCCCCCGAAAAAGAAAAAAACTTTCTGGCTACGCGTTTGCCTTTGTCATCCGTTTACGTCACGTAGTACCAACTTTGGTATACGTGAAGCTAGTGAAACTGCCGCCAGTGCATCATGAGCACATGTTGTAATGTTGTTACAAGAATTACATCTCATGATTGTCATGTTTACATCAGTCACATACATTTGTCATTAATTAACGTCCCGTAATATCAAGATTTGTATAAGTGAAGTTAACCAAATGGCCAAGGGCACATCTTGAGCGTAGCATGTAGTCATGTTGTTACATCACAGGTATTTGATGAATATCATATCTGCAACAGTCACATAACTTCGTCATACATTCATGAGACGTAATACCAAATTTAGCATATGTGAAGCTAGCAAAACGGCCGCGAGCACATTGTGAGCGCATGCAGTAATGTTGTTACACAAAATACATCACATAATTGACATGTTTGCACCAGTCACATACCTTCGTCATTGATTAACGTCCAGCAATATGAAATTTTGTGTATGTGAAGCTAATGAAATTGCCGTGAGCGCATCATGAGCGTGGCTTGTCATGTTTTACATCACACGCATCTGATGATTATCATGTTTGCAACAGTCACATATCTTCGTCATGCATTCATGTCACTTAATACCAAAATTGGTATATGTCTAGTGAGCGAAACTGCCACAAAACTAGTCACGTAACGTCAATAGCGTGCTGCTAGTAGTCTCTAGCCATCTCGGGACATGGAATTGACACGCGTATGTTTATGCGACTAACGTGACATGGCTGTATTGGAACAGCGAAAAAGACTAAGCCCAAGAAAGACTTGACAGGACGGGTGCTCGTGCTATCAAATGTTTATTTGTGCCTCGTCTTTTGAGGTGTTTCAATATAAACGCAAAGATACTAGCCCAACTTTGTGTTTTGTAACATGAGTAGCACCACGTGACCAATGTGTCACGACTGACCATACATGCCATTACCTCGCACTATTTTGTACAACCTGGAGAAAAGAAGTGAAACTTTAAGGGCTCTATAACTTTGTTAGACACAGTAATAAAGAGAACTAACAGACATTGACGCGTAGGAAAGTATAGCGGATGTTATTGGAAGTTATTGCAAGATGAATGTGAAGAAACAAAACAGGAAGAAAAGATAATTTTTCATCAGAAGGTACCGAGCCTGCGACCTTCTAATAAGGAATGTAATGCTCGACTAACTGAACTATTGCGGCGGTCATCTCTATACTTCCACTTTATGAGGTATATATATGCATTTTACGTATAAAGTGGACTGAGGTATGACCCCCTCTGTAGCTCAGTTTGTAAAGCATTGCAGGCATCAATTGAAGGTCGCAGGTTCGGTCCCTGCCGATGGCAATTCATCTTTTCCTTCTCAGTCATTTCTTCACGTTTACACCACAGTCACTATCAATAACATATATACCCTGTACTTTGCTGTTGGTTCCCATTATTATTTGACCAACCTCGCAATATTTGGCTTCAGGTCGCACAACCTCGTAAACAGCAAGACCAATTATGTTCGGATTAGCTCGGCTGTGTTTCTAGCATCACGCCACTAGTGCATGCTAGAGCAATTTTTATTGTAAATGTTCAGTTACAAAATACTGCAGGCCAGGAAAATGGTCCAAGAAGGAGAGCCGCACTTATTTTTTGAAAGAAAGAGTGAAGATGTTAGCATGTGATAAGATCATATGGCTAGAAAAATAGTTCATCGGTAAGTCTAAAAAAATCTAAAAGGTATGCAAAGTGATATCATTCACAAAAAGCAACATGAAGCGCTTGGCAATAAAGCGTGGAAATTCAATGAATTACATTGTAGTTGAATTTTTGCGCTTTATTGCCTGCATTTGATGTTAATTTTTGCAATAATGACTCATAGAGCAGTTGCTTTACCGCGGTGGTCTAGTGGTTATGGCATTCGAATGCTATCCTGGAGGTCACAACATCGAATCCGGGCTGCGGTGGCACCATTTCTGATAGTGGCTAAAATATTTCAGGTCTGTGTACTCAGATTTAGGTGCACGTTAAAGAACCACAGGTGGCCGAAATTGCCGGAACTCTCCACTACGTCGTCTCTCACACTCATGTCATGGTTTTGTGACGTTCAGCCCCAGATTTTATCAGTAACTTCATCAATATTTTAACATATAATATCATTATTTGTCTTCGTCAGCTTCAGTATGCATCTGTGGCCTGGAATTGCATCGCTAACTCTAGTGAATGAGCGAGTGCAGAAAACGTCATGAACATTTACAATTATAGTTTAACTAGAGTTGACTCTTGATCTCGTTTTATCACTGCCATATTATTATCAATGCAATCAATTCACTGCCGGTGGAGTCGCCCAGACCTCTTATTTTTTCACAAACTAGTTTACCGTATGATATCCTGCCCTTTGATTATAAGTTGTGTGTGCTTTCGAATTCCGCCTAAGTTGATCAGAGAGAATGATTCATTTCATGTACTTGCCAACTTCTTTCAACGCTAAACGGCTCACAGAATACCGTCTATATAATGACGTTCATGATCATGATGTTTTTTACTTCTCACTGACATTGCTTTTATGTCAGCTTTGCACTGTCCTAAGACATGATGTTTCGCAATATACAGATTCTTCCCTTTTCCGCTTTTATGAAAGCCTTTAACATAGTTGTGTATATTTTACTTTTTTTTCACTGCCAATAACTGATCCTCGTCTTGTATGTTATCTTTCCCATTTTGTGCTGACTTCTTTTTGGCTGTGTGTATACGCTCTTTTTATCGGCTTTTTTTTTTGCGGAAGACTGTATTGTATTGCTCATTTTTATTGTTTCATTTTAACGTACACTTGAAAAAAGACCCCATGCTTGTTCCTTTGCACGTTAAACGAAACATTGGTTGACTACCTAAATGATTGATTGATTTTTAATTTTTATAATAAGTTGCTGACATATTTGAAAGCCAACCAAAATGAAAAATCCTGTGAAAAAATTGCGATACCGCATGCACTCGGAAAACATTTATTTATTATTGTATAAGAAGTTTCGTTTGTTTAGCGTAGCATTTTAACATAAATTGGAACAACAAGCATTATTTTACGACCTCATAAACACTTATCACACCGGGCATTGACACTGCACCTCTCCCTACCTTTCCTGAGATCTGGAGTGCCTTCCTTCCCTGAGAAATTCATCACGTGCGAAGAAAGCTCTCTGACAAACTGAAGGTAAACTCGGCATAATGTATAAATTACAAAAATGGCTCGGGAGGATTAGCGGGACATGGGCGTCAATTCAAAGGTGGTTACAGAACGGAAGGGGCACGCGGATTATCAGCTTTGTTCCTAGTCTCCTTTCCGAGCAGTGTTTTATGTAGCACGTAACATGTTATGAATTACCTGTAACCAATTCTATTTTCTTGCACTTTTGTAATTCAATGAAGTGCATTTGTAAAACTATATACAATTCTAATTTAATTCCATTTTTTTGCTGTTCTTTGCCGACAATATATTATTTTTTATTCAAAATCAACTTGTAAGCAGGTTTCTGCGCCTCTCGAAAAATATGTGACTACTTTGAAGAAAGCCCCCTTCTTATCATGTCAGAGGTGGGCAGCCAGTTTTTTCACTTTCTCCTTACCCTTACCGAACGCCCTATAAGAATGCCAGCAACTGCGTAACATGTCCCTTCATAGAGGCCATGTTTACAAGGACATCGAAGCAGTGAGCAACTGCGAGCTCGTGCCCATGATGTCCTTATGTTTTATACCACCCTTTGCTCGAGCGCATGCATTCAGAGAGTGTCCAGTGTAGCAGCTAGCCTCTAACGAGGAAATATAGAAGAATTAGCGACTAGAACAATGAAAAACAACTGTACGTGAAAGTGCTTGTAAAAATATCTCACAGGAGTCACAGTAAGCATTGCAACCTTCATGTCAGCCCCTAGCATTATTTCTAACATGAACGTCACAACAGTTTGTAGTAGTTCGAGTAAAGTTGTGCTATTGTGTTACTGCAAATATATTTATCAAAAATAACGAAAAAGTATTCGATCAGATTTATATCATTTCTTTGCTACTTTTGTGGAGCTTTGACTGATAACTGCTAATAAATACATATTAAAGCATTTATTTGAAGCTTTACTAGCTTACTTGTCTTCTGTAACGTGTACAAGCTTGTTTCCGGGAAATGACTTTGGCCCCGATGCTTCATCAGCTTTGAAGCAGCGCCCATTTCCGTGATTCGTTATTCTCATATATATCTGTGCGCAAAACTTTCACACTGCTGATATTCAAACTCTGACACGACATTTTCTTCTGACAACATGATCAAAAAAGTGGTGATAAGAGAGCGTGGTGGGATTCATTGAGAGGGATGATCGCCACGGCCGCGATCAAACCCATGTTTTCGGGTGAGCTGCCTAGCACCGAAATCACTATACCACCACGTTGCGTATATTGATAGAGTCGAAAGGCAACAAATATTTGTCCTTAAGTTTATGAGGACATTGAAGAGCACAATGAGGCTAAAATTATGATGAGTTTTGCAATACGGTGTGCCTCAGAATGATATCATAGTTTTCGCACGTCAAACGCCGTAAATCACCAGGTATAAACTGAGGGCCAAAGAAGGCATAATGTTATTCGTCTGAAAGACTTGCTAGGTCATTTTCTGGACAACATGCTAAACATCTCACCTGCCATGGCTGCTGCCCAAACTTGGCGTTTTCACCACCAACCACCTTGGAATGCCGTAGATAGGTTCTGCCGCATGCTGGAGCAAAATTGGCCATCAGTCAGCGTAAATGAGTGAGAAAATGGAAGAGGTGGACAAAACAGGCCTCTGTCCTAGTTCTATCTTATGAAATTGAAGTTTTCAGCGAACTGGGAGCAGGGGGGTAAACACAGACACAAAGCAAAGAAGAGGCACACAGCACGAGCGCTCATGCTGTGGGCCTCTTCTTTGCTTTGTGTTTGTGTTTACCCCCGCGCTCCCAGTTGAACCATCATGAATTACCAACTCCTCCTATCCTATCGAAATATTCCCACTATATTGTTAGATACAAGCAAAAGTTACGGCTCTTTGTTACAGCTTGTCTAATGCGAGATTTTCAAGTAAGTTTTAAAATGATAGGGTCTAGGTGCAAGCAGGTAACATTTAACGGCCTTCAGCTTTCATTGTATATCATTATTACCTATTAGGTGTATATACCCAGAAAACGGTGCAGATACCCAGAGACAAATAAAACATGAAACATTAGGCTGAAAAATGTCAAGTAAGCTGATACAATGCCTGTGTTTTCCTTCGGATAAGTGAAACATAGGCTTGAACATGGGACGAAAATGAGTAAGCAGCAGCTATAAAGCTGCCTTGAAGCAGACCAAGAAATTGACTTATAAATGAATTACTCCGCCATCCGTATTATGTCACAAAGGAGAATGCAAACGTGCGATTCTTAAAAAGCTGGAGGTCTCCGAAATAGCTACGAAAATTCAGTGACTTCTTAATTTAAATATCTTGTGTGTTAAAATTATGATAGTTCGTGTGATGCATAGGGAAGGCAGATGCTCCTAAAGCTATCATCATCCAGATAGCTGATCTGGAAAAATGTCTTATTCAAATAGCATCTAACAAATATTAATCTCCGGGACTAATTCATCATCATCATCATTATCATCATCATCATCATCAGCCTGACTACTTACACTGCAGGACAAAGGCCTCTCCCATGTTCCGCCAGTTAACTCAGTTCTGTGCTTGCTGCTGCCAATTTATACCCGCAAACTCCTTAATCTCATCTGCCCACATAATCTTCCGTCTATCCCTAACCCTCTCGCCTTCTCTGGGAAACAAGTTAGTTACCCTTAATGACCAACAGTTGTCCTGTATACACGCCACACACCCGGCCCATGTCTATTTTCTCTTCTTGATTTCAACTTTTATATCCTTAGCCCCCGTTTGTTCCCTAATCCACTCCGCTTCCTTCTTGTCTCTTAAGGTTACACGTACCATTTTTCTTTCCGTTGCTCGCCACGTCGTCCTCAGTTTAAGCTAAACTCTCTTCGTAAGTCTCCATGTTTCTGCTTAGTAGCTAAGTACCGGCAGGATACAGCTGTTATATACCTTCCTATTGAGGGATAGTGGCCATCTACCTGTCAAAAGTTGAGAGTGCTTGTCAAATGTGCTCCACCCCATTCTTATTCTTCTAGTTACTTCAATCTCGTGGTTTGCCTCCACGGTTATTACCTGCCCTATGTAGACATAGTCTTTTCGAACTTCAAGTAGACTATTACCTATCCTTCTATCTTTGATCAAACTATGTAACAATATCTTAAAACAACTGTGCATATTCTATTCATGGCCGCATAATTTTAGTCCTAGTAATTGAGCTTTCTTTTCGTATAAATAGATAGCATGCTTCTTGATGTCCTTGCGTTGCACCGTGTGCAACATGCACTGTGAAATCGCAAATACAGTAAACACATCTCGTACACCCCCACCGATCTCCATACGCAGAGTGCAGCGAACAATGTAGGCGGCCTCATGTATTGAGAAAGGCTTCCATTAAAGTTGTCAATTGAACCCTTATAGCAAGATGTTGCGTGATATAAGCACTTTTTTGTAGCATTTCAGGGACCCGGTGATAATTACCGCAAGGGAAAATTCAGGATACAGGATATTTTCAAGAGAAGTGTGCTTATACATAATATATTGAGATTTTGATCTGAGTAAACTTACAAATATTCTGCACCAGCCCAACCTTGGACGCCTGAGCATTCCAGGGGACGCAGCAACTCCACACGAAGCCTCCATTGCACAAATCGAGAGCCCTCTGGCCCTGCATCCAGCACTGAATTCCAATGGCGCACTGGTAGGTGTTTCCACGGTAGTTGCAGCTAGTGGTGAAGGCTGGTAATGAAGTAAGCAATACAAGAACGTCAGGTAAAAACGAAGGGGTTGGGCCAATCATACGAAAGGAGCCATGATAGTGTGATTGTGGACACCACCTATAAACGAATCTAAAGGGCTTTTCACGCCATAATCACGTTTGTACACAATTTCATCCATGCGATGAGTTTTCTCAGTTGTGTTTATGACCGTCTTTCTGTGGGCTCTTAAAAGAGTAATATTTGAAAGGAAGAAAAGAAGGGAGCATTTGACTGCTGGGTTTTCGTTTTTCGACAGACTAATCATTAAAATCAACAGGGAATGTTGCTGAGGAAATTGTAGGCGACGTTATTATTAGTAAATGTAAATGCGAAGAAACAAAAGTAGACAAAAAGATAACTTACCGTGGGCAAGCACCCTACCTACTACCTTCGAAGAACGCGTCCGATGTTCTTCCGTGGGTCGCTATTCGAAGATCATCAGATGCTTCATTCGAAGGTAGCATGTTTTGTCTGCCTACGGTAAATAATATTTCTGTTGACTATACTTAACATTGAAAATTGCTACTAATAAGATCCGCTATACTTGCCTTGACATTATTGTCTGTTACACGTCATTAACATTTAAAGTGTTTTACAGCGCATCGTAGTTCACGGCGAACAATGACAGTATTTAGTGTTGTCTTCGTAAAATAAAGGTGCTTCGGTGGTAGGACACATGAGTTCCACTAGTTTCTGTATTACCCTAGATAACGTTGTAACCGCTCCTACAGGGCGATCGCTCTGCGTTGGAGCCGCGTATCAAGACACGTCTTGTTTTTTTGTTGTTTTTTTTGTAGGTGGGATGCTTTTTGAGAAGCTGGCCTTGCCATCGTTGAGTATTGACATTGTTTTGCGAAATAATTGTTGTGCAGTTTTAACGAATCATGCGACGCAACTTATTCACATCATAGTTATAATTAGGATAATAATACTCACAATACAATTATTATTTACACAAAAACTATTTATCCTATAATTGAATACATTCTAGCCGCTATGAAGTCTGTCACATCAAAATTAACTATACCAACTGCCTATATTCAAACAAAAAATAGAAATGCTACTTGGCTTCTAACATTCATCAGGTAGCCGTCTTGTCTGTAATGTAATGACATAACTCGTATTGCCATTCTCAAAAGTAGCGTGTGACAATGGCTTGATTTACGTGGTTCGAAATAAATTTCACGGGAATTTCAGAAAGTTGCGCTTCGGCGTGGCACTCCTACCTAAACACTGCTAAAGAACTGTACGCTAAAATCTGCAAATAAATTTTCGTTGAAATATGCCATGGTAACCTCCACAATGCAAGTTGCTGTATGTTGCTTCGTTTCAAGGTCAGCCAGTGAGCGCGTTCCATCTAGTTACAAAGGGATAGTAATGGCAATATGCAACAACGAATGATGTACTAAAGAATGTGTCCTCACGCTTATCTGTCCAGTTAGTAAAGGGAGCGAGAATAAATATGAGATAACAATACCGCGCTTCATTGCTTCGCCAAAGTTGAAGAAAGAGACATAACCTTCGACACGAGAACAAGAACAGAACGAGGACCCATTTCAGTCTATAGTGTGGGACCTCCGTCTGCATATTCTTTTTTGTACATTGTATCATGAAATAAGAAAACTTGATTAGATGTGAAGCCCAGTCAAGGAATACCAAGAAATATAACATAGTGCATAGGGTCGACCTAGTGTACCCCATGATTCACCAGAGTTAGCCACGAGAAATTTTGACAAAGGCGAATAATACGCATAAAGGCACCACCGTGCATGTTCGTATCTGCAGCGTCCTTTCGTCAATGTCTTGCGAGCCTAACACCTGCCCATCTATGAAGTTGTACTTCGCCTAAGAGAATTTCAAGCGCGCCTAGTGTAGCAATTTCTGAGATTTAAGTACAACGTAGGCATGGTATGATAGTCTTACTAATAGATCGGCACGTGGAAATTGTCAAATGTGCATGTCAATCACTGCCCAATTTCTTGACGACGGTACCTGCAAGCGATCCTGACAACAAGTGACAAGAGAGACACGAAACTTACACAGAATATATTTAGCCAGACCGACGATGGCGCTGAGCGTCTGGAAATCCAGTTCCATGATGCGGGTTTCTGGCGCATTCGTGGTGGAAGGGGAGGTCCAGGGATTGTCTATCGGATTATCTTTGGGCTGCCAAGGGCCACTGGCAGTTAGTTGCGAGAGACTTTCGTTGGTGCCGGCTTGTACCCCGCCTAGCCAAAGGGACGCGAAGACTACCACCGTTGCCACAGCCACCGGTATGAACAACGTCACAGCTGCACAGCATCCTGGAGACATTCTGAAGGGAGGACAGCAAAATCACGTGTTATAATACAACGTTGTTAAAACAAACAACAATACGATATGTGATTGCGGGAATAACACAATATAAAAATATACTAAACAAAAGTTGTGCGACAGCGTTGAGATAGCTCAGTTTACTATATTGTTGGCATGATGTGTACCAGCGATACTGTTTAACTGTTTCCTATAACTGTAGTAGCGCATTCCATAATGTTCATAGTGAAAGGCTACAATAAGTCAACTACGGCGGGTCAGTACCTTCGGTGATAGGCTGCGAGCGGAAAGTCGTGGGTTTGATATCGGTCACGGTGGTCACATTTTCGTGAAGGCCAAATGAGAGTGGTCCGCGTACTTTGGAACGCGAAGACCATCAGATGGTCGGAATTTACGTCATCCATAACCAGATTGTAATTTTGCGCTTAAAGTACCAGGTACTGATACTGAGGTAACAATTACCAATAAATACGTATTGAAGCTTTCAGAAAAGTGGAACACGGGGAAGTCATAGACGTAGGCCTGAGCGATGCTGTTTCTTGTCCATGATTGATGATTGATATGTGGGGTTTAACGTCCCAAAACCACTATATGATATGAGAGACGCCATAGTGAAGGGCTCCGGAAATTTAGACCACCTGGGGTTCTTTAACGTGCACCCAAATCTGAGCACACGGGCCTACAACCTTTGCGCCTCCATCAGAAATGCAGCCGCCGCAGCCGGGATTCGAACCCGCGCCCTGCGGGTCAGCAGCCGAGTACCTTTGCCACTAGACCACCGCGGTGGGGCTGTTTCTTGTCCATGATCTCACGCCTTGCTCTCATATGAGTTTAGGAAGGTAACCAAAACAGGCAGCTAATTGAGGGTGGAAGAGGTAGTATAGCCAATAAAAAGGGTGTCGCTGCACTTACCTGCGCAACAGGTACACTTCACAGCTTAGGCGTCCTCGATAAGAAAAAAGAGCGATAGGCGGTAGACTTCAGCGATTCCTCCAGCTCTGAAATAATTTACTACGGCACCAACTTACTCATGCCATCAAGGTAACTGTCTAAGAGCACTATTTTTGGTTCCTGAAGTTTTCACACGCCTTATCTTACAAGAAAGGTACGGACTCTAAATGCTAGAAAAGAAAAAAAGGAGCATGAAGAAACACACTGCCAAGACGGGCGCTAACTGCGAAGTGGTTATTTTCTTTCCAGAACCAAACCAGTTATGCTACAAACACTATATCACAAGAGCTGTGCTGTAATCTGATGCCCTTAACAAAACAAAAAGAGATATACAACAGGCATGCACACCATAATCTGTTTTGAAGATTAGGACCCAGATAATATGGCAACACAACCTGCTGATGTCCTCGAAACGATAATTTCTTATCGTATAATGACTGCTATGTTTTGCTGACACATTTCAAGCCTTGCTGCTCAATATAAGAGGCTTCGCCTTGACTGCTTCTATTCTAATCCTATCATGATCATTGTAGATAGGCCACTTCTAGTCGCACTCTTGGAGACATCCGTTAATATTGGCCTGTGTAGATTCATGAGGTTTCTGGTTCAGCCTCTCACGCGAATTTTGTTCTCAGGTGTTTCTTCGTTAAGCGGTCGGTCGATTTTGCTGAAACATTCTTCTTGCACCCACGCGTTAAAGCATTGACGTTCACGTGATCGCATTCTGTAAATTTTCTTAAAGTAATGGTCTTCATGCCACCTTAAGCTTCGGTTGACGAGCGAAGCTCCTTAACGCATGGGCTGAGCGTCCCGCCGTACTCTTATGTAGCCACCCCTCGTTAGTTATTGAACCGGCCTTAGAGCGTCGTACTTGTACATATAATGAAATGCATGTACGCTGAAAATGCAAATGATACGATACTAGAGGACGTTACTTGTACTATGATAAATAATGAAAATCACAGCATATCCACGAAGTGAATGATGATGAGAGGGGCGAAGCGTCCATCATTCCTTCCGTGCTTCCGGCCGTCCGTTCGTTCTTGCTTCCATTTATTCATGCGTACATCCATCCGTCTGTCCTCTCATGCATCCATCCATGCATCCGGCCTTGCGTTTATCAATACGTCCATGCGTCCTTACGTGGTACGCCCGTCCCTGCGTTCGCCCATGCATCCGTTTGTCCGTGCGTCCATCCAATCAAGCGTGCGTAAGCCCATCCATTCATCCGTGCGTGCAGCCATCCGTCCATCTGTGCATGCATCCGTCCATCCGTCATCTGGCGTGTCCCTCTGTGCGTCCGTACGACAGACAGACAGACAGACAGACAGACAGACAGACAGACGGCGGACGGACGCGGCCAGCGGACGATCACGGATCGCCAATAAACGGCCAGCGGATGATCACGGATCGTCAATAAAAAGTGTAATACGCGCAAGGCGGCGGCAGCTTGCACTCGAAAACGGAACCCCGATGTGCAAGCGCGTGAGAAACTAGGAATGACGCCACATCAAGGCGTTGGCTATCGCGTCTTCATCGGCGGCGCTGTAAGTAAGAGGGCGCGGTGTAAATAAAAGCCGTTTAGGCACGCGCGTGTGTGCATGTCGGTGGAGCGGCGTGCGTGCAAGGTGGCGGTGGCTCGCGCTCGAAGACGCAACCCTGATATGCGAGCAGGCGAGGCAGAAGCGTGCCATGAAGCTGCGCGGTGGCGCCTACAAGGTCCCGTCCTACGAGAACAGGAGGCCGAAGAGGCGCGGCAGCAGCGTGCGGACCCAGCTTCGCTCCACTCTCCATCATTCACCCCGTTGACATGCTGTCAATTTTTAGGGGCGTGCTCCTTAAGGCTTGGGTTTGTACATCCTCTGAGGAACGTAGGGGCAGTAGTGGTAGGTAGCCACCTCTATTTTAGTTTTTGCAGTGTTCACTAGATCGCGGTAGTTGATACTAGATGTTATAACACTAGATGGTGGTACTTGGAATTGATGAATAGATGCGACATGTTATAAAACTAGATGGCGGTACCTGTTGTTGATAATGAAAGATGCAAGATATTATAATAGAAATGATGCCACATATGGCGCGTGTCTTTATTAAAAGCTAATCGTTCAATTTAGTGCGGCGACGTATGCTAAGAGGAGCGTTGTAATAAAACTCGTTCTCTGTTGGCGCGTGGCGCGCCGTGAAGCTGCGTGACGCCGCTACGAAGGTCCTGCCGTATGATAATGGGAGGCCAAAGTGGCATGGCATACACACACAGAGTTTCTCACGTCTTTAAATGATGATCGACTCGTGGAATCACACGCATGATTCACGCTTTACCGATGATTCTTTCCAGATCCTCGCCCACTCATCATCATTTACCCCGTGGATATGCCATCATTTTATTATTGCGGCGCATATTTACGGAAACTTGCAGTCTACGCACAAAAACCGTTGGCATCATGTCACTGCACCCCCACATCACAATACCCAAGAACGGATGAGCGGGAACTATGATCTCAAAGGAGCGATTTACAAGCTACGTCTCTCTGGACGTACCATCCTATATTTCTCTACTGTAGCTTTCCGACGTTGCAAGCCTGAGTGACCTGGGCATATCCGCAGTGATAGGGAAGTGGCCAACTTAGGCACCAACGTCATGTGAAAGGTTGTGGTGGTATGTTTCTGGCAACCCTGCGCTAAAAATTTACTTTATTAACTACATTTGATGAGTACAAAAAATCTTCAATGTGTCATCAGAGACTTCATAGAGCATGGCTTGTACATCAAGCACACGTGAGATCTGTCGCTTATTCAGCATAGAAAGTTCGGCTACCGTTATTTTGCAGTTCATCTTAGAGCAATTCGATGTCACACGTAAAAACAAGAGCAGCACAGAAAAACGCTTGAAGACACTATAGATATGTTGGTGCTGTGTCGCATGGTGTGAACTATTCAACATAATGGCACTACGCCAGCATAATTTTTTGTTGCCACCCTTGAAGTTGTAACGGACATCGACTATGACGGCACGTTCACGTTTGGCCTCAAAGGAAGGGGGCGAAAGCGGCAAAACTCAGCAGAAACTCACTCACTTCACTGCTTATGTGGCCGGCAGACCTAGCCGCGCAGCAGGAGCGCAAAAATTGGTCCGAGACCAATTTTTCCGCCACTCGAAAGCAGATTCGCTTTCCACTTCACGGGTTTGACTGCGCTAGATAAAACCGCGTCATTTAACCAGTTGGCCGCAGATTCAACATGCCAGCAAATGCGTCGTCGGTGGCTCGCATGGGCTCACGCTGCAAACTACCAGTGCAGCACAAAGAAGCTTCACAACCTGAACGAGGACGCGTTCGTCGACAACCCGGTTTGTGTTACAATCTCCGGGAACACTTGAAGTAGGCGACGCAGCAGCAGCAAATCGGCACACTCGAACGGGTCTCGCTTTTCTGCACAGCTGCCTAAATCTTCCACCGCCACTGCCTGTGCGTTCGCTCGTGTAGTATTAGAGACGATAGTCTTCCTTTGGGATCTTCGACGCAAAACGCTTAGTCAGTCTGTCTTTCTGCCTGCCTGCCTACCTGCCTGCTTGCCTGCCAGCCGGTCGGTCGTTCGGTCGGTCGGTGAACTTGTCTGTTTGTTCGCCAAAACTGTACCCAAAATGGCCAAAATCTAACCTCATCCATAGCACCCACTCATAAAGATGAAGCTTTAGTGTTCATACTTGTGCGATCGTCAGTTACAAACCAAATATTGTGCATGCTTAAGGCACAATAACAGCACGTCAATATTCTGCACGTGCCATTTTATACAAGAAAATGCATACATAAGCAATTATAGGTACTTCAGCGTTTATCACGCTGCGCTGACTATGCAACGCTATGCCCGAAAAGGCAAGTGTTTCCAACGCTTTGCTAAAAAGACATGGTAGTGGCACCTACCCGTCACCTTGGTTTCCACACCTTATCGCTTCCGAGACGACAACACATTGCGTGCTTCGTTTTCTAGGATAACTGCCAGATAGGGCTCGTGTCTCACGTGTAACGTGCCTCGATGCTATGGTGCTTGATGCGCTCGTTCACCTCCGCTGCACGCATCCTGCCACTTTAACGCAGCATCTCCAAAATGCCATTCACTGCTTTTTTTGCCCGGAATATCAAATGGGCGTTTTGTTTGCTCTCTCTAGGCGCAAGAATGTCGTCTTTCGACGAAATTTGCAGTGAAACATGCAGATACGGGGCCAATTTTTACTGGCGTATCTCCAGAAACAACCGTTGAAAAATTGCGGCCTGTTTCTTTTCAGTACTTCCCGTATATACCTCGAATTAGGTACAAACCTTAGGGCTCAGAAAGCAGCAAAACTTGAATTAGCTGTAAAAGCAGCGACGCCAACAGCGGTGGTAGCACTCCTCTCGAATGTGAACAGTTTCAACGTGCGTGGTCATGGTTTTGCGGTCGCTCTGGCGTTTTCGATCTCACCTAACTTCTCAAGTACAATTGTCAGCACATTGAGCATTCTGGCCGCCGAAAGCGCACCGGATCAGATTCGGCGGAGGCGAAATCCACCGAAAGGACCTTCTCCACGCCGGTTGCTCTCGAACCGATTTTTTTCGGCGTGTGACGCCGGATTGGCTCGTCTCAAACCAGTTGTAGTGTTAGCCAGAAAATCCGAAAAAAAAACGGCGGCCAAGTCCTACTCGCTCGTCATGTCACGGTGAAGAAACATGCGCTAAGCAAAAATGCTCATTGAATTGGTGCACAACTGCTCCGTACTATATGACAAACGCCATCCCAAGCACAAGGACAGCTTGCTAAAGGAAGACTTGTGGAGTAAAATAGGAAACGAAGCCGGAGTACGAGTTCCTGTGGCAACGCTGCTTTGCTCGTTCAATCACGAGCACTTTGTAATTGAACATCGAAGTTCAAAGGAGCGTCAAATGCGCAAAACAAAGAAGGGCTAACTTTATGGGTGCTGTGAAGTAACGAGCCGCCGACAACATCCGGAGAACAGCTCAACTATCCGGGGCCCGCCACGTAGTTGATTGTTCATTTGGCAGCTGCCATGCCCTGGTGATTTGGCGAATTCGGCGGTGTGGTGCTCGCCCAGTGCGAACGACACTGCGTTTCATTAACACGAGATTTTCCCTCGCTGAAGAATGCACATACTTTAGTATGATCTAGGGGTAAGCGTTGCCTAACAAAAAGGAACGAAATCACTGAAGTGGCCTCTTGACATAATTACGCCCCAGCGTTTAAAGAGCCCGTATCGCGGAAATTTTGGCGTCACTGCCGATGTTTGCTTGGGCGTGGTTGTTTGTCCCCGACCAAAAATTTTGAAAGACGCAGAAAAAAAATTAATAATTATCAACAGTCGCTTGGCTCAGCTATGTCAGAATATGCGTAGCGTGAGCAAAGGCGTCACCACTAAAATAAATGTTTCCTTCATGACACTACTCATCGGCGCCACGTTTTTTATGTGGCAGAGTCTTTGACACACATCGCACACGTATCCAAACAGATTGTTTAGCAAGTCCGTCTGAAACAACCGAGAGGCACGTGCACTTTGGCTGCGAGCCTTGACGTCATCGGCGACGTCTGGTTCTTGCTGCAGCCGAGATGGCAGGGCACGTCGCTCAGCCTCCTGGCGACGCCGCTTTGCCAGGCGTTCCTCTCTTTGCCCTGGTGTCCCTGCACGTTTGGCCTTTTGTTCGCTCTTTTTACGCTCAAGCGCCAATTGCCAGGTAACTATATAGGCATTCGATGAGTTATGCTTCTCCGCTCTTTTGCGCCAGTGAGCCGTAATTTCGCTCTTCTTCTCCATGGCTATATAATACTGGCAAACGCCCCCACTATACGAGTGTTGCACCGGCAGCAAACTCAACCGAACACGGCAGCGTGGCTCGAGGCGCACAAGCCACGGAGTACAATCAGAATGTGTCTACAGTGGCTACGACGTCACTCCCCCAGAATGCGCTGACCCGCAAAGCACGCGCAATCGATGCTTCTCGTGCATGCGTAGCATGGCTCTTATACGTTCACATCAAACCTCTTCGGCATCACCAGTGTAGTTAACGCTGCGAAAATGTCCACGTCCTAGTGAGAATAGAACCCATGCTGATTGCGTGACAGGCAATGAACTACGCAACGACCTGTTTCCTTGAAAATACAATAAAAATACCTTCCTTTGCTTTGAAATATAGTGAAAATAATGTTAATAGTTTACAAAAACAAGCGTTTTGTACAGCTGCTTGACAATACAGCATGTAATATTGCAGCAATATTGCGTGGTACAAGCATACATTGCTATAGTGCGTCAGAATCTGTGAATACCTGAGTAATTCTTTGGTTCCGAGCGGGCCGCCCAACACAAAAAACACACATCACGCATTACTGTGGGTATTTTTCGAATACCACGCAGTGCGTGCACAGCAAGTTGTGCAAGGTTGTGCAACTGCTTGTAGTTGAAAGCGTGTTATATCCAATACACAATGCGCAGTTATATGCTAAAACTTCAGAGACACAAGCCAATTTCAACTTTATCGATCACAGTCTAGTAATTCAGAATATAATCTTCTTGAGTATTATAATACAATGAAAAGTATCCACTGAGTGATGAAGCATGCATTAAGAACAAGTTATTGCAGTCGCGTTCTGCAGAATTGCAGTCGCGTTCTACACAAGGTGAAGCTTAAAGGGACACTAAAGGCAACTATTAGGGCGACAACATTTGTTGAAATAGCGGTCTAAAAACTAAGTAAGGTTAATTTTGTGCCAAGGAAGAGTATTTTGAAATAAATTCATGTTTTAGTGGCCCCCATTGGGTTACCGCACTTAAAATTACCCGCCTCAAAAGCGGACCGACTCACGACACTGTTGCCGTGCACAACGTTGCTAGAAGCAGCAGCAACAATGGCCATTGATAAATGCGCTGCCACTGGCTCCGAGATTGCAGAGGTTTTTGGTGCAACTGCGCCCCGCTAGATGGCACCATCTGTTCAGTGTAACTACGCAAAAATCGAATTTTTAAACCCTTATTGGCAAGACAATAAATATTTCAGAAAAAAAATTTATTTCTCATGTATTGGTGCTTATATAGCACTACGATGTACACTTTGCAACTAAAAAAAAATTGCTGTGTTTGGTTGTCTAGATACAGCTTCGTCGCCTGTGGGTAGCACTAGGCATGAGACCGAAATCAGGCTTCATTGCATGACTCATAGGGGTCAGTGTGAAATTTACAGAGCCACTCCTTTCCTGGCGTGAAACAAAGATGTACATTGCACTTTCTGCACATTACTCGTGTATAATAACCGTGCATTTCAGGTATTTGCAGCGGGCTTTCTTTTTGTGAAAACATTGGAAGGTGATCGACCGTGTCCGGCCTGATCTCTCTGCACGGAACAAGAGATGCTGGTCCACGCCGTTTTTCTTTTTTGCTCGCAGTTCATAATCCACTCTTGATGGGGCAAAAGGTCGCCTCTTTGAGGGTGTAGTAATCTTATCTTATTGCCTCAGCACACATGCAATATTTGCTTTGAAGGAGTAGAGGGTCACTTACTCTTTACGTGGCACTTTAGCGCCGTTGGCATCTCGGTGGTATAGTAGCCAGCAGTTCACAATCACTACATTCAACAGAAAAAAAAGTAGCCTCCTGTACAACTTTTCGAACGTAGTTAGATGCGGTAAAGGGCTACGAGCATGTCCATGAGATCTACGCCACCCACGAATTCATTGTAGACCGCTACATCGGCAGGACGATACACGTTCACTGTTGTCCGTGTATTTTTGTCAAAGCACGTGAAGGGTTTTTCGGGCGATGCAGAAGCAATTAAGGGCAGTGTTGACACGTGATGGTTGTCGAACCACTTCACAGCCCTCAAGTTCACTCCTTCAAAAGTTGTTGCGATCTCAACATAGCCGGGCCTGTATTCCTGAGTTCTTTGTCAGATGAAAGTTTTCATCCTTTCAAACGAGCCTCCCGAACTGTGCCGACAGAACTTATGCCAACTTTTTTCAGTACCACCTGCAAGTCCACACTACAAAACCAGTTGTCAAAGTACAGAATGTAGTTGAGGTCACGAGGTATGACACTTCCCCTTCGGAGAACGACTGGTGCCGATGTCACTGTGCCGATGTCAGGAAAACCCAGTTGCGAAAGAATCTTGCCCGTTTATACCTCAAAGTTATACATGAGTCCACATTCATCGCAGAAAAGGAAGAGTTTATAACCCCATTTATTGAGTTTGTTAGGCAAGTATTGCTTCAGTGGGCTGCGGCCTTTGAAGGGGAAGAGCTTCTTATCGACACACAGTTCTTGTGATTTCAGCAGTTCGAGACATTTTGCGACTAGGTAATCCAGTATGGGCCGTACTTTGTACAGCCTATCGTGCTCTGGGTCAGATTTATCTGGTGCCTGCTAGTTGTCGTTGAAATGAAGGGACTGTTTCAATTCCTCCCGTCTGTCCCTAGTCATGGTGTCGGCAGCTTGATCAGTACTGAATTTCTCGAAACAGTACATGCGTGTTTGAGGCAGTTTTATAATAGACATAGTAAGAACTATGCCCATAAACTGTTCCGAATCACTGACTGTCATAGATGTGACTTCGTTAGGGTTTCTCTGAGCACTGTAGAGTGACGACTGCTCACAGATGAAAGAGATGAAGTCGATGTCAAAAAATCTGAAATATGCAATGGGGGACTCCACCAGCGATGGACATGGAGGCCCACCCTTCCACTCAGGCGTGGCACGACCAACCGGGTCTTGCACAGCGCTCCATGCAGGATGATGTTTTGAAGGCTTCGTAATCCTTTCAAGTTTATCGTCATTATCATCTCTGCTTGGTGTGTTAGATGTCTCACATTGGCAATTCTCTGAGACACCTGCGAAAAATCAACAGAATGTGTATACAACATAAAATTAGAGTTAAGAAAAAGCAAACAAAATTATAAGATGCTTCTTGAATTATTCATATGGATTCGCATTCACTGAGAGCACACACAAAAGAAGTCAGTTTACTATCAAAGTTAGAAAAGAGAGCGTCTCTGAGGACCGACTCAAACTTTTCACCGGCAGCGAAAACAGAGCACCAGACGCTTAAGGGCGTCTAACGTAAATGTAACGGTGTCTTTCGTGAGCAGCGTCCACGGCTTTACAAGGACGTGATACAATCAGAAAAATAAGACTGATATGACCAACGCACAATCAGGGTTATACGTGATATTTTCGCGTCCAAAGGTGCTTTCGGCAGTTTTTCACGTTCACTTTATACATGTTATTGTACCGTAACATGCGTGTTTTGGTTCATTCCTTTTTGCTGTTGGTTTATTTCATTGAGTTCCCCGTTTTTTATGTGCCTTATAATCCACTATCGATGCAGCCCCTCCCCTCTGTAACGCTTCTTGTAAGCCCTGAGGGTAATAAATAAATAAATAAATAAATAAATAAATAAATGAATAAATAAATAAACTAAAAACGCGTTACTAACCAAACGCGCCGATTCCCCCCCTGTCTTCTTATCACATGCTTTCTCGAGACAGAACAGCATTTGCATCTTGAATGCCTGAACACTTCTGGCTATTTAAATAAAAAAAATGGCAGCATATCCACAGAGTGAATGATGGGGAGTGGGGCGAAGCATTCGTCCGTCCATTCGTTCTTGCTTCCGTCCGTTCCTGCGTACGTCTGTGTAACCGTCCATGCGTCCATCCACCCGTCCGTGCGTGCGTCTGTTCGTGCGTTCGTCCCTGCGTTCGTCCACGCATCCGCGCCTGCGTCCATTCATGCGTCCATCCATGCATCTGTCTGTGTGTCCGTTCGTCCATCTATTCAGCACTCCAAGTACCACCATCTCGCATCTTTTCATCATATATTCTCCATATAAAAGCACCGCCATCCAGCGGACGTTTCAAAGACTAAACGGGAGGTGGCACACGCACACTTTCGTACGGCTTGCGCTTCGAGTTTACTTTCCACCTTTAAGCACCTCGAGTTCATGGTATATACTAGTTCACTGTATTCATGGCTATGTGGCCCAACGCTCGCTAAACCTTCCTAAAACCAAGGAGGTTACACCCAGCGAGTATAACGTAGCAACGTAGCAACCCTTTCTTGTCAGATCGTGCCTAATGTACATGCCAATAGCTGCTAATGGGGATCGCAGCGTGCGCGTTACCTAAAGGCCGAATGCTCCTGGCTCTCATTCCCCCTTAGCAGCCATTAACATGTGCATTGAGCACTATCTTTTATTGTTCAACAACGCACAGAAGAAATCTCTCACCGGAACCACCTTGGAGGTCAAAATCGTAAGGACCGCTATTTCGGGTATGTGCCACTGGTGGTTACGCACTACGAGGGACGCACAAGCCACGCCATAAAGAGATTCGCCCCTAAAAGTACTTACATGCCCGGGCTGAACCACTATTTTCTGGTTCGTCGTCGGTCGATTCGAGGTCCGAGTCATCACTGCATTCGGAAGGCACCTTTGCGGCTCTTTGGCCATAAAATACGCCCGGGTCTTTAATTAGTGAGTAGTGATGGGTCCTTGATTCCTGAGCGATACCGTGAAGCGTTCATGCCACGCTGCACACAAAATCGAGTGCTCTCAGCAAAGCCACCACTTCATTTACTGAGCGAAATGAGAAACATGGCGAAGTGCCTGGTGTTGCCTACAGGCAACAAACACGCGACGCGACGCTGTGGGCACAAATTTTGATTCCCGTTCATTTAACTCGACATTATGAAAGATACAGCGTTCGTCTGAATAACTGTGAAATGTTAGGGAGGGAAAAAAAGTGCTTACTCTGAAATTGGCGTTTCCACGCTTACGTGGTGTCGCCGCACGCTGTGCAGCCATTCTTTGCTTCGCTATCCTAGATTGCTTGCTTGATTGCTTGCTCCTTTCTTTTGTGGCTCTCACCCACTAAGGGGGATAGGCCAAGAAGCTGGTGGTTAATGCAAGTCAATACCTTTAGATTTTCTAGACTAGGGGAATATGATTACTGTGTTTTGACTGTGAAATTAATTTGGCGCAATGTAAATAAAAGGAAAAAAGGGGGGAGAGAAATAATAGAATTTGTTGAATATCTGAGGTGGAATCGTTATATACATGCCACCCACCCACTTCGCGCACCAAACTTCTTTGGACTCTTCCGCGAATTTCAATTTGCTTCATGAGGGGGCGCCACAGGATAATGGAGCATGGCTATTGGCAGAGCTTCGCGAAAAAATTAAGTCTCCCGAAAGCGAAACTCCTCGGGAAAAAATATTTTTTGGTATATTGCGTGTGGGCAACACTCGTCATTTAATGGTAAAAAGAATATTAAAACTACACCGTTTTTTTCATACACGCTGACTATGCGTAAACGATAGGTAGCGGAAGATCTGGTGTTTATGGTTGTACTGCACGAGATACGTCACCAAGCCACTGATACTCGACGTTGGCAACAGGATTTCCGTACTTCTCTAGTTGTCAATATAGCTGATCACATCAGCATAAGGGGCTTTTATTCTCAACTCGATAAAACTATCAAGATGACTCTGATTCGTTGAGGGAGTACAGAAATGGAATTGAACTGCCCGGCCACTTCTATTGTGGCAATTATTGATTTGAATTGTGGAATTTAACGTCGCAACACACCCAAATGGCTATGAGCGACGCTGTGGTGGAGGGCTCCAAAAATTTCGAATACCAGGGTTCTTTAACATGCACCCAAATCTGAGCACACGAGACTACAGCCTTTCCCGTAGTGGCAATGAACCAAGTTTTTTTTTTTCGTTTTGAGGATAATAAAGGAATGAAGTTGCAGCAAGTTCTAATTCACCGTTTGGAAATGAAGTGGGACGGAGTCACCCATAGCACAACACTGGCTTATAGGTATTTCTTGTTGTTGTTATGTGGGGTTTAACGTCCCAAAACCACCATATGATTATGAGAGACGCCGTAGTGGAGGGCTCCGAAAATTTTGACCACCTGGGGTTCTTTAACGTGCACCCAAATCTGAGCACACGGGCCTACAACATTTCCGCCTCCATCGGAAATGCAGTATAGGTATTTCTTGTATGCAAACAGGGCATGCAAACACGGACACATGGAAATTGAAGGCAACGCAAACACCTTGCCTTTTAGCGTTTTGTCTTGTCTCTTGCTTCCTTTCACATGAGGTGAATGATATTTGCACTAACTTTCCGGGACAGACTTCACCAGATTGAGGTGGACAAAAATATGCACAAATAAACTTCAACTTATCATAGAAATAACGTTTCAGATAAATTACCACGAATAAGGTTTCATTATTATCATTTATTTATAGAACACATTACTTTTACCGTTGGTCACAGAGTTCTCATTTAAACTGTTGAAAACTAATAAAAGAGAAGAAGAAAACTTTTAAATGGGGGACCCTTAAAGGGACACAAATGTCAAATAACTATTTACCTGAGAGTAAAAGCTCAATGTATGGAAACATCTACAACGACAATGTTAACTGCAACAGTGCCTTACTTACCGAGAAAATAAGGTAAATGCACAAGAATGCATGCGCTGCAGTAGCACATTCTTGACATCATTCCGATGACATTAGACGGACCGCCTAAAATTAATCACTGGTAATCGATTTAGCTGCACTAAATAACGAACCCTACGTGCATGAAGAGACGCAATGAAATGCTGCTTGTTCGTTCCTCTTTGATTCATGGAAAAAAACGCCGGAAGTTACTTTGCGGATTGACACGAGTGGTTAACCCGACTGCACGTGTAAATGCGAAAATGATGACATCACATATTTTAATGATCACATATTTTAATGCTGACAGAAGCACCATTCAAGAAAACTAAGCAGTTTTGCGGCAAGCCCAGAGCAGTCGTGAATTTGCAGACTTGGCTAATATGAAGGCAAACCCTCAAACTGAATATATGTATGATTTAACGTTCAAAAACTATCACATTGTCAAGAGAGATGTCATAGTGGAGGGCCCCGCAAATTACGACCACCTGAAGTTCTTCGAAGTGCACTCAAATCTGAGCACACGGGTCTACAGCACTTCTGCCTCCATCGAAAACGCAGCTGCCGCCGCCGGGATTCGATCCGGTGACCTAGGGGTCAGCAGCCGAGTACCTTAGCCACTGGACCACCGAGGTGAAGCGAAGCGAACCCTTAATATGCGCTGTAATAGGACAGTCCACAGAACTATATTCGGACACATAGTGTCTTTGCATTGAATACGGAACATGGGCTGCACTGCTCATCAGCCCTCACGCTCGTCGAGATTGTCTTGCAGACATGAATTGGTTGAGAACGTTCTGTGTTCACCTTTGTTTATGGTTTGCAATTTCTTCCTTGCCGCGAAGGTTATTGACGTGTTTCAGGTACTAAACTGTGCGTCAGATAAAAATCAGGCTGTGCATGATTATTCGCCACTTTCGCATGGGGACATCAATGGGAACCAACGCACAGAGACAATTTGTTTCTCTCTTCAGTATCTTTCGGGACAGTGCACTTGTTTGTACATTATTTTGGCCTGGGTTTCTCTTCTACAATTTATAAGATCTACGACCCATTTTACATCACGCCTACGCTTGGTGCTGATTAACGTAAAGTGGTCCTAGGAAATGTGTTGTGGCCTTCGCCTTCCAAAAAAAAAAAGAAACATCTGAGCAGGTTTACTTGACTAATCTGAGCAATGTATTACAGTTGTATTGATTATTGGTGCAGCAAAATGCGTTTCTCCTCAATGTCTCCTTTGCTTGGCGATGCGAACAAGTGTATGTACCGAGTCACAGCAACCGAGCGAGGAGAAGAAGAAGAAGAAGAATAACTTTATTTATGAAGTCCAGCGAAGTTGATTTGGGGCGGGCCTAGGCGTCGGCCACGAGCCCTTGGGCTCGGGCGGCTTCCTCGGCTCGCTGGACGGCCCACAGTTGTTGTTCGAATGAGGAGCTGAGCAGAGCCCCCTCCCAGCGTGTCCTGCGGTCCGAAACTGCCTCTTCGTGGTTTTCATCGTTGCTTTCATCTAAACTCGAGCATTCCCATAGTATATGTGAAAGTGTCGCCCTTTCATCGCAAACCTTGCATTTTTCTGTTAAATACAGATCAGGGTAACAGAGACTAAAGAGAACTGGATTCGGATAAGTATATGTTTGCAGTTGTCGCCACGCAACTGCCTGTTTTTTATTTAACCTGTTGTGTGGCGGAGGGTACTTTCGCCTTTCTAGCTTATAGTGCTGCGTTATTTCGTGGTAACTAGTCATGCGGTCCCCCCACTCCCACTCCCCCCCGCGTGGAACTTCGTCCGAGGCGGCGTCGGCGTTCGCAACGGCTCGGTTCGTGAGTGCTCGAGCCGCCGCGTGCGCCGCCTCGTTGCCGGCCAGCGGGGTTTGTGTGTGTGCGGGGGTCCATATGACGAAAGTGTCATTTTTTTCCCGAATTTTGTCTTCGTTAGTCATTAGGATTCGCAGCGCCTCTCGGGAGACACGACCGTTCGCATAGTTGCGTATCGCTGCTTGCGAGTCACTAATTACTACTTCGGCCTCAGTGGTCGCCACCGCGAGTGCTATGGCCACCTCCTCGGCCGTCTCGGTCAGTGGCGTTTGCACTTATGCTTACCCATGAGCACAAGCACAATGAGATTATTAGAACTAGGCTTGCACAACACGCTTGACGAATTAATAGAAGCGCACAACGTAGCACAGTATGAACGACTTTCTAAGACTAAAACGGGCAGGTACATCCTCGAAAAACTGGGAATCCACTATCACACGGAGCGAGGAGAAGATGCAAAAAAAAAAAAAAAATGGGAGACCTTAAGGTTCACCTTTAAGGCCGCGTTCACACTGAGCGTTCCGGCCACCGAAAGTGCTCCGAATCCGGTTCGGCGGCGGCGGCGAGATCCGCCGAAAGGGCCCTCTCCGCGCCGATCGCTCTCGGACCGATTTTTGCGGCGTCTGCCACCGAATCGGTCACTGCGGATCAATAGGAGCGCTAGTCGAGGAATTTGGAAAAATGGCGGCTAAGCCCTACTCACTTGTTATGACGCAGTGCACGTAACTGAATGTTGAAACCAACGGGAGTTTAACCTACTCTGTGCCTACTTCGCGTCCGTATTTCGTGGAAGAGGTGACCCAGCTTGCTGTTGGCGTGACCGAGCTTGTTGCGGTCTTGCAGAGCATAACAAACACACCAACTCCGCTGGCGTCGGTGGTTTTTCTGCTCTTCGTGCATTACAAGACAGCCACATGCCAGCAAAGTGAGCAGTACTGTCTCTTCTTGCTTCTTGCGTACGAGAATCGTCGAAGTATACACCACCGGATAGCGTAGTAGCGTCTGCGAGCTGCGACAACAACCGGGTGACAGCGCATCCATCTCGCATTCGCCCCGTAGTAGATGGCATATTTGGCGGCGCGGGGCGCGTCCAGTGCGAACGACGCTGCATTTCGGTGGCAGGGGAATTTCGGTCGCTGTAGAAAGCGGATGTTTCAGTGTGAACTAGGCTTAAGAGTTGAACGCGATAGCGAAATCTGCCCATAGTGCGCCCTTGAACCGCTAAGTGCATACTTATTATTATGTTTTGTTGTGTGCACACACACACACACACACACACACACACACACACACACACACACAGGCGCGCGCACGCGCACGCGTGCGAATGGTATATATTGTTACACACACACACACACGCGCGCGCGCGCGCGCGCGAATGGTACATGTTGTTTTTTTTATCTTAAGCAAGAGTCGCATTGCAACCAAAATACACGCCGCGCGTTTGCCATGTAGGAGACCGTAAAGAGTCTTACCGCGCATCACAGATGGCAGAACATTATCAAGCGTTTGCTGTGTGATTGAACAGCACCTCTGGAAATGCATAATATGTATTCTGCTAGATAGACATAGTTGTTCAATTTCAGAGCTGTTTAATAGTTTGCGTGTTTTTAGCGGCAATTGGTGCACTATCCAGGTCTTTTTCGACGTAGTTTGATGGCCTCCTAAATGTGCCTACGATTCGCTGAATGGGCTCGTTTTCGTCGTGACACCTGCTGAACAAAATGCGTTAGGGAGGCTTTTTCCACTACCTGGCACTTATGCATTGTTTTTCCCGAAGCAGCCGCAAGAGACCCCGTAGCTTTGTGGTAGGACACCTTGCCACGTCAACCACCCAGGATCAATCCTCAATGAAACCAAAAATTAATTCACTAATTTATTTGATTCTTTCTTGATTTGTTGCTCACAACCAACTGGGCCGACGCCGACGGCGGAATTTCTGCCACACGAGCTCTCTGACGCTATCGCTTTGAAAAATAACGATAACAATAAAATGATCCCAGCCCGGAGCTGTGCGAGGGCGGGCTCAGAAGCTATCAGCTCGAGACTCGGAGATGCCTGATCTCTCGCACTGGTGCCGCAGCCGTCACACGCTGCTTTCTGAACTAAAAAGAGGTCAAGTACAATTATTTTTATCAACAAAGAAAATTCGGGAGATTCCATGTATTTGGGATTGGACTTTATGCGAAGCATGGAGAAATAAGGTGACTGTGTTGCAGATTTTTCATTGAGCGACATGTCATGAAATGACGCCAAATATATGTACAAATGTTGCACGCACAGACATAAGCTGAAGAGTTGCAGATGTTCATATAACCAGTTGTTTGCACTTGTGCAACGATGTAACTGTAACATGCGTATTAGCAACACCAGAAGTTGATATGAAGCGCTGATGCTCGCGAGTACGCTGGCTCTGGAAGCTGATACATAAATCAACTTCAGCGCATGGCAACTATCCACAATTGACCCTAACCTGACGTGACGGCTCTATCAAAGGGGTATATATGTAATGTTTATAAAGTTGGGTAGGCAGCACTGCAACTACTATTGACATTTCACAAAGATCATCGTCTATTTTAAAAGTAGTTCCGAGATCTGGCGTAGCTCTGTGATACATTGCTTTGTTTGCACGCAGAATGCTTGGGTTCGATTCCAGCTGGGACCCTGATATATATTCGTTGCATTCGTCGGGTCGACGCTACCGATGTCGGGTGTTTCTTAACGCTCGCACGTTAAAACTACACATGTGTGTGGTCATCGTTCTTGGGTAGATACTAAGTGTCGATCACCTGTGGCACATACCCGCCTGTGGGTATGTGCCACTGTCTCGCAGGAAGTGTTTGACGACGTGCGCGACGGGATTGTGATATTAATTATATCTGGACCAGCACGTCACATTCGTCAAACGATCTGACCCTCCCGCGCTGATTTCGGTTCACGCCACGTTAAGAGAATGACCGCGAGAGCACCAAAACGCAAGCGGCCAGATAGATAGACGGATAGATAGATACGCTCAACGTCGCCGTATTTCACTAAGAAGTGCTTCACATTCAAAACGTTTCTACAACAAGAACAACACCTCCAGCAATTCATTTAGTCTATAGTGCTTCATCGTGAAAATTGCTTAAGCGTCCTCATGATTTTTAAATGGTGCAGTTAAGGTTGCAAGAAAAATATGGTGCAAAAAGCGCTTTATTTTGGTTTTAATCATATCAATTTTACAATAGAGCGTTTAGACCTAAATGAACGCTTTGTTGCGTTTTTTTTACACCGAAGCGTGAATGAACCCCACCGCGGTGGTCTCGTGGTTAAGATACTGAGCTGCCGACCTGCTGGTCGCGGGATCCCCGGCTGCGGCAGCTGCATTTTTGATGGAGGCGAAAATGCTGTAGCCTATGTGCTCAAAATTGGGTGCACGTTGAAAGACTCTAGGTGGTCGAAATTTCCGAAGCCCTTCATCATGGCGTCTCGCATAATCATAATGTGGTTTTGAGACGTTCAAACCCGCATATCATATCACTTGTAAACGACATTACCGTTGTTCGCAAGTTTGGAAGAAAACACTCTGACGTCGACTGCCAGTCGCGTTCCCCCTTCGTAGAACCTCCACCGAACGACCTGAATGATGACTGCTTCTTTAGAACCACAATTACCGAAGACTTCACCGAGCGACAACGAGCTGACTCAAAATTCAAGAGCCTCATAGAATTGCTCGAGGGAAACAGTTCCGGTGTTTCGAAGGTATTCAAGAGAGGACTGGCGACGTTCATCCTGCAAAACGCAGTTCTCCCAAAGAACAACTTCTCACCCCTGCTAGCTAAACACCTTCTCGTGGTCCCTTAAGCAGTGACACCAGAAGTCCTACAGGCCCTACACGACGACGCGACGGCTGGACACCTCGGTTTTTTTAGTGTCTCGCAAGAATACAGAAAACGTACTACTGGCGACGACTTGCCACCGATGTCACTCGTTACGACAGGACATTCCTAGACTGTGAACGACACAAGACACCACCAAGAAGACCAGCACACTTCGTTCAGCCGATCTTACTACATCACCGACCATTCCAGAAAATTGGTATGGACCTACTGGGACCGTTTCCCATGTCGACTTGCCGGAATTAGTGGATCATTGTCGCCAACGACTATCTCACCCACTACGCCAAAACAAGGGCCCTACCTAGAGGCAGTGCCACCGAGGAAGCTTAGATCTTTTTGAAGACATAATCCTGCGTCATTAAACACCACAGGTCCTCATCACTAACAAAGGTGTGGCCTTCACTGCTGAGTTAACTCAGGTGATCTTGCGACACAGCCAGATAAGCCACCGCTGGACGACAGCGTACCATCAACAGACCAATGGTCTCGCCGAGCGGCTAAACAAGAGAATTGAGGACATGTTGGTCACGTACGTCGATGTCGAACCTAAGATGGCGATGCCATACTTCTATACGTGACCTTCGCATACAACACGGCGATGCATGAGATGACGCAGATGTCACCATACATGTAGGTGTATGAAAGGACCCCAGCCACGATGTTCGATGTATTGCAACAAAACTTCACTGACGAAGAAAACCTCAACGTAACTGTCGACCTCCACTGCGCCGGAGAAGCCCAACAAGTCACCCGCCTCCGCATCGAGAACCAACATGCTACTCACAGCCACGGACCATTTCAATTTTCGACCATACTTCATGCAATACCAGCCCAGCGACCGCGTTTGGTATGGACGCTGACACGTAAACGTGGCATCAGCGAAAACCTTCTGCGACAGTACATTTGACCATACCGGGTAGTTTCATGTCAGCATACTCGACTAAGTAGTTGTCCCCGATGGCATCACGAACTCTCAACGCAGTTGATGTCGTACGCCTGAAGCTCTTTCATCCACGTTAACGAGCTTAAGAATTGTGTTCTTTGTTGTTGTTTCTCTATTATTGTGTCTTTTCTTGCTTTATTGATGTCGATTTTATTATACTTGTATTTTCCCTGGTGCTCAGTTTTAAGCATCAGGACGATGTTTTTGGGAGTGGGGCAATGCCACGCGTGTTTCTTATTCTCACATTTGTTTCATTCGGTTTTCAGCCACCTCGCCACGGTGGCCAAGTGGCTAAGGTACTTGGCTGCTGACCCGCAGGTCACGGGATAGAATCCCGGCTGCGGCGGCTACATTTTTTATGAAGGCGGAAATGCTGCACGTCCGAGGGCTCAGATTTGGGTGCACGTTAAAGAACCCAAGGTGATTGAAATTTCCGGAGTTCTCCGCTACAGCGTCTCTCATAATCATTATATTTGGACTGTAAACTGTACATATCACTCATCATCGCTCTTCGACCAGAAAGCCTGTCGGGAAACTAAGGTTACACAGCAGGCTTGTTGGTCTGGAATGCTCAGCGCAAGCTGCATCTCATTGTTCTTGAAAGTTCACGATTATTGTGGATCGTTCTGCTAAGATCGTACGCAAGAATTGAACGCTCAAGAATATTCTAAAGCTTGCGCGAAGACAAGATGAAGACCAATTATAGGTCTGAAATATTCGATGACCCATGCAAGGTCAATATAAATAGGTCACGAAAGTGGGAAAAAAAAGTGGTCTGAAACCTACTGCGAGAACTATCAACAACCACGTGACAATGGGAGCACGACTATAGGTGAAGGGGAGACAAAGAGCGAGAAAAAAGTAATTATGCGTTTATTTTAACTAATTTTATTTTATTTGTTGAAAAAACTTGTAGATTACTTTAATAAAGCGTTGATTTCGGCATGTGGTAAAGCATTTATTTTTGTCGTTTGGTTACATAAACTGGGGGGCACATACCGGCAGTCTCGTAACATAGGCCAATAGATTGGGGGCGTATCCAGGTAATATGCTATCTGAGCTCGCGTTAATTTCGGCGTGTTCCTTGGTTCGGTGAATTACCAGGTCAATGAGGTATCACTCACTTTTTCGTGGTGGAACCATGCATAGCTTCAGAAGTTTACTTAATTTTTGTGCGCTTTTCAGAGCTCAACTAACTCACAGGATATGTAGCCAGCCGCTCCTGTGAGTGTCGACTACTTTCACTGGTGGCAGTCACAGGAGTGGCTATATATATATATATATATATATATATATATATATATGTAAAGTCATCAGATGTGGCGGATGAGCAAACGAAAAACGATGCGGCCGGGGACCGGCGTTCATCAACGCATACATGCATAGCACAGTAACACACACTTCTTAAGGACATGGCATGGGAGCCCCCTATTGTGAATAATCCCTCTTAACAATATTGATTGATTGATATGTGGGGTTTAACGTCCCAAAACCACTATGGCGATGTCTGGAGAACACTCCAGACATCGCCATAATATGTATATACCACCCCTAGTCCCACGTAACGATTGCTTTAAGTTCAGTTACTTTCCACGTGCTATTGAAGATTGGAATATGCTGCCAGAGTCTATAATTGGTTGTTCCTCGCTTACATCATTTGAACAGAATCTAAAACGTTTATTTTCCGAATAACAGTGACATATGTTTTTTTTTTTTGGCGTGTGTGTGTACTTTTTGTTGGTTGCATGATTCTGCAGTAGTTGTCTTTCAAATCTTCAGCGCGGTGCAAAAGTGCCGCCTCAAATGCGTCATGTGCTGTTCTGCGCGTATGTATTGCATCGCATGTGTGTTCCATTTATGTATGTTATGTATAACTTCGAGTTGCTGGTCACAATAATACCGAGAAATTATCTCGAGACCTGTACGGTACTTCTTTTTTGCAAATAATTGTTTGTACTTCCACCCTGTAACGGCCCACTTCTGGGCTAACAGTATAAATAAATGAAATGAAATGAAATGAAATATGATTATGAGAGACGCCGTAGTGGAGGGCTCCGGAAATTTAGACCACCTGGGGTTCTTTAACGTGCACCCAAATCTGAGCACACGGGCCTACAACATTTCCGCCTCCATCGGAAATGCAGCCGCCGCAGCCGGGATTCGAACCCGCGCCCTGCGGGTCAGCAGCCGAGTACCTGAGCCACTAGACCACCGCGGCGGGGCCCTCTTAACAATATTGACATACATACATGTTAACAAAAATATATTCAGACATACGCAGCTTTTTGTAGATAGCGGAGCAGCAGTGCGCGGTACAGAATATGGGAAGTCAAGGTGACGTGAAAACATAAGATACAAATAATATGATGTACACTTGTGATATCGCAACATTTGTGAATGAATAAAAAGCAATAAAAAAAAGGAAATGCCATGTTAAGTCACGTTCGTTGTCAATGAAATATACTTGAGAATCGATGTCACAAAGTGGTAACAGAGTGTAGATGCGTTTGGGTGAACTAACTAATGTGTCACCGATGGCACCGCAATGTAATCACAGCAGTGAACAAACGTGTATGTGGGCTACGGTGGTTGATTTATCTGTTTGGCTGGCAAAAACGTAACCCTCCCTGTGTTCTCGTTCATTCCAGATGCTATGGCGTTAAATTTATGAATAAGAAAAGACTCACGAACTTACCTTTTGTAGTGTTATTTAAAACCGGATTATAGTATTGTGGCAGTCGTTCTGTCGAAAGAGTGGCCTGGGGTAGCGAGGTGTTTGGACAGGGGAAAGCTAGGCAGGCCCAAGACTTGTGACTTGTGATTATTCAAGCGCAACCGGAAAGCTGTCTCCATTTGACCAATATATTGGAGGTCACACAATGAGCATTGAAGCAAGTAGATTGCATTCTTCGTGTCGCAGTCGAAATTTCTTTTTATCTGAAAAGTGAAGTTTGACGCAGAGCTCTTAATAATTCGTGACGAGGTCATGCGCGGGCAAACCTTGCAGCGTGCCTTGTTACATGGGTAACACCCCAAATGGACTGGCGTTGATATTTTGAATGACGTAAGTATGTCTCGTAGGTTTCTCGATCGGCGGTAAACTACTCATGGAGGCTCCGGGAAGACGTCTTTGAGACGATTGCTCTGCATTAGTATGTTGTAAAGCTTTTTGAGAATCGCGTTAGTATTTGGAATCGACGCAGAATCTGTCAGAATTAAATTGATGTGCTTCCACTGGGCAGGTTCTTAATTTGATTTAAGAAGCGCTCATCGGTCCATTGCATCGGCGCGCATGATCGCGTTGTGGACAATCTGAGGCGGGTACTGTTTTACAGTTAGGGCGTCACGAAGCATACCGCAGTTTTCAACAAAGTCTGAATTTTCAGAGCACAGCCTTTTTAAACGAAGTGCTTGACTGTAGGGTATACTCGTCATACAAAGTTTAACTGGCTGCTTTTAATATGAAGGTATCTGTGAACGTCGGTGGGTTTTCTGTATACTTTAGTAGGTAACTTTCCGCCACGAAGTGATACTGTTACATCTAGTAAACAAATGGATTCGTTCGAGTACGATTGAGACAATGAAATGGATGGGTGAACTTTGTTGATGTCTGCAATGAAAGTCATGAGTTCCGCTTCACCATGATGCCAGATAAAAAAAATGTCGTCTATAAAACGTTTGTAGTAGTATGGCTGTAGTCTACACGTTGAAAGGAAATGATTTTCCAATTGACCCATAAATATATTTGCGTAATGTGGACCGATTTTGGTGCCTATCGAAGTGCCACTGACTTGTACGTAGTGAACACCACCGAACTCCAAATTGTTAGGCTCCAGTATGAGTTTTAATAATGTGGCTAATGTGCAGCTATCGATTGATTTGTCACATGATGAGTCGTCATAGGCATCCACTACAGCACGGATGCTGTCTTTGTGGGCAATGTTAGTGTAATGTGACACAACATCTAATGCTACCAGAAATGAGTCAGCAGGCACACTTAGGTCGATGATGTCAACGAGGAAATGATAAGTGTTCTTCAGATGGGACGGAAAAGTTCAAAGTAGTATACTAATCAGGCCATCGACATTGCATGAAAGCGATTCGGTGGCAGTGGCAATGCCTGACACTATAGGACGACCGGGGTTATTGCGCTTATGTATTTTAGGCAATAGGTAAAGCGTTTCTGGAACAGGGTTCAGAGAAACTAATGAGTGCTTTGTTTTATGAGGAAGTTTGTCATCCAGTAATAAATGCTTGATTTTATCAGTAACGACGTCCTTAAATTTTTCGGTGGAGTTTTCACTAAGTCGCTTGTAAAACGTGTCATTATCTAACTGTCTCTGAGCTTGACAAACGTAGTTCGTTGTGTCCACTATCACAATTTCGCCTGCTTTATCAGCGGGTTCTATTACAATATATGCGCGCTATTGTGAACATTTAACGGCATTCCGTTCTTTGAATGTGAGGTTTCATTTGAATGAAATGCGGTTCCCATAAACTTCCAGGATGTCGCGCTGAACTGCAGAAATGTATATATCGAGGAATTTATCGCGTTGTGTTGGCGGCGCCCAGTGTTGACGGGAAGACATGTTGCTCTTTGATGATGAACGTTCATGGATAAACTCGCTTAGCCTCATAGTGCGCGCGAATTCATCTAAGTCTTTTATCAAGTTACATTCCTTGTAGCCGCCAGTAGCTGGACAGAAATTTAAGCCCGAAGCAAGCACTCATTTCCGAGTCAGATAAAACCACGTTTGAAACGTTTACTACGTTAGGACTAGCTGATAGATTGTCTCGTCTTGAACAGGATGATTCGACGAGAAGGCAAGCTTCTTGGGTCAGAGCTTTTAAAAGGGTAATGTGGTCACGCAAAAACTTTTTTGCTTTCTTCTGTTCAATTTCGAATTGTTTTCTTTGTTCGTATTTAACCAGTGAAGCTGATTAAGAGGGATTCAACATACGAGTTTTGCGCAACAGTCTTTCACTGTTTAGCAATGCTTTGACAGCAGAATTATAATAGTCGATGATGATGTACAAGAGAGCTAGGAACGCGTTGTTTAACGTTTTGTTCCTTTTCTCGACGTTGCGTTGTGGCATTTGGGAAGTTGCTGGTTTGAGCGATATATATATATATATATATATATATATATATATATATATATATATATATATATATATATATATATATATATATATATATATATATATATATATAGTCCAGTAGATCCTCCGAGAGCGGTCACAACGTGGTTTATTTCGACGTTTCGGCCTAGAGTTTGGCCTTTATCAGGATCCTGATGAAGGCCAGACTGACATATATATATATATATATATATATATATGTATATGTATATATATATATATATATATATATATGTGTGTGTGTGTGTGTGTGCACGCGCGCGGCCGGGTGAAGTGACAACCACGTTTTTATTACGTTCACACATCGAACAACTACGGCTACTGTAGGGCAGTCGAGTGCACGTGACCTGACGTGAGTAGCACAGGTGCCAATTTGTCAACGATACAAGGCAGAACAAATAAACAGTACTGAATGAGAGAACCACATGACGGATACTGCAACACGACAAGCGCGTTGGTGTGTTATCGGTATTCGCCCGTGCCTGGAGAGAAGCTAACATGAAAAAGACCGAACGGATAGTTTTATTCTCGATGGACACAGAAGCCAAAAGTTGGGCGCACAAGCTGAAGCAATTGTAGAGTTGTTTTACTAGGCGAAGGTGTAAAGAAGGAAACGAAACCCAGAAATACCAGGATCAGCCCTAAATAGAGAATAAATAAAATATTTTCACGCAACTTGTTCCAGTTATGTGTTCACTGTTTTATTAGTTGCATTATTACAAGAACTTCGGAAAGGAAAGAGACGAAAACATTAAAAAGCGCAGGAACGCAAACAGCTGTGTGCGCTTTTTGCATAATTTCATCGCTCTGTTCATCTCCCAGTTGTCATAGTATTCACTTCATAACTTCTCACTCAATTGCCAACATTGAAGCTACAGTCACTGGAACTTCAAAAAGCTTGGAGTCCAGTGTTATGAACTCGAACACTTGCTAAGTATATTTCGTGGCTGTTGCATCTGATACTGTGTTGTATGAATACTATAGATGAGTTTAGAGGAAGTAAAATGTCTATCCTATTTTGTGTTTAGGGACCAGTGGAACTGCAATTCTTGTGGTTACTTATTCTAAATGAAATGATTAAATAAGGAACATTTTCTGACGCAACATACTCACAGTTTCTATAATCAATTTAGCTGCATTGGAAAGGTGTAGCTCTTCCAGATTTGTTAGTTGTGATCTTATAGGCTCGGAGTAAAATGTGCTCACAATTCTTACTTCCGCGAAAACTGATCTGTGCGCATGGTTCCATCTCGGGTAAGACAACAACGAAAATTTGTAAGGGCTGCAGGTATCTATAAGCAAGGTCGGTAATTACCTGGTGGACACACGCCAGACTAATATTAAAAGATAATTTTGTGGGTGACACAAAAGTGCCCACGCTCAATCGTAACAACCACAAGCGCGCCGCGCATGAGATTCAATGGGCGCTCGCAAACACTGCCCCCCCTCCCCCCGGTGGCACCGCAGTGGTGGTTCGGGAACTAGACCTGTCACGCCGGTTTCGGAGCACGCGGCGGGCCGTACCCGTGCGCTGTTTCATTCAGAGGCCGTGCCATAGCCATACCTCTGGCATTGGAGGCAACGACGATGATTAGTTATGTACGGCCAGAGAGATGTCTTTGTGTACCCTGTTTGAATGGATACCGGCACTGTACTGGAAGCAAACGTGAGTATTAAGTGTTTCATAAGTGTTTCCTTGTTATGTTTTCTGATGATAATTCTCTGTAGATTAGTCACATTTTGGCTCTTTCACCCCTCCAAAAGTTCAGTTTCGCTCAGGTAGAGTAAGCCTGCATCAGAAGCCCCTCCGCGGTGGTCCAGTGGCTAAGGTACTCGGCTGCTAACCCGCAGGTCGCGGGATAGAGTCCCAGCTGCGGCAGCTGCATTTCCGATGGAGGCGGAAATGTTGTAGACCCGTGTGCTCAGATTTTGGTGGACGTTAAAGAACCCCAGGTGGTCGAAATTTCCGGAGCCCTCGACTACGGCGTCTCTCATATTCATATGGTAGTTTTGGGACATTAAACCCCACAAATCAATCAATCAAGTCTGCATCAGTTACCACTCCGCGAGTTATGTTCATATATCTGTGTGGTGTTTCGGTGATGGTTTCGTCACCGAAAGTTCAGAGGCCGTCTAGCTTCACAAATTGTTCTTTGTCCTGAATTTCGAAGAAGAGGTCTCCGCTATCCATTTTGGTTACCTTGTATCCATCCCCGAGAGTTTCGCTAAGACACCTGGCAACTACGAAATGAGATACGGTCCTGGCTTGCTTTCCAGTTTTCTCACAGTGAATGACAAGGAAGTGCGGAATTGTTTTTATTGGGTGGTTGAAAAATTCTCGTCATCGGTGCGTACACGCTTTAAGCCGGTACGATCAATAAGTAGGGGAAATGCTCTATGCATGCCGGTCTTATTTTTATTCAGCAGCGTCGGCGGTCACCTACCACGGAGCCCAACAAGGGGCCTCTGCAAGTTTGCGGATGCTGAAAGCTTACAGCCGTCAGTCGTACAACACTGCCTTAACCCAATGCGCCTAGACCAAAGTAGGCTATTTGCACAAGGTTAACCCTTGCCGCCAGGAAAATTGGAAGTAAACAGAAGAGAGAAGTAGACAGGACAGACTAAAGTGAGAAATAAAGACGAAGTAGTAGGAGAGTTAGAGATGAGGAAAAGGCGACAACTGATTTCCCCTGGGTGGGTCAGCCCAAGGGTGCCGTCTACGGGAAGCTGGGGCAAAGGGGTGCGTTACCTCTGCCGGCGGGCCTGAAAGGTCCAATCACCTGGTGTCAGCTCAACATCAGGAACCCCTTTACCCCGGACACGGCAATGCCACGCACGGCTAGGCGTAAAAGGGAGTCGAAAAGTCGAAAACCCCCGTATGCTCGAGTCTGTGACGCCTGCTCTCACAGACGCCCCTGCGGGAATATATATATATATATATATATATATATATATATATATATATATATATATATATATATATATATATAATATATATACGTGCCAGTGCATAGAGATGAAAGAGACAAAGCATATAGACTGGCGCGAGCTAGTCTTGGTGGCTGGCGCTGCTCACTTAACCGGCTGTAAATACATCTGTGACTATTCCTCCGAGCTGTTCTCCTTCTCGTAACAAATTTGGTGAAGATGCGGTTCTCGGGCCGCGAGGGTTGCGACGTCGACCAGAGGCTACGCCTCTACGAACACTTCAGCGCCACTTACTGGTATAATCCCACACTTATGCTCGCAAATGTCATCTTTTATCTCAACCGAACGCCTCGTGTTTGGTTTGACAATCTTGAGCATGACATTACAAGCTGGCACAGCTTCAAGGAAAAGATCCTTGAGCTTTTTCCCAACCCCTTCGGTCGTCGTGGAGCTGTGAAGATTGAGTTGTCGACTCGCGCACAATCTTCCACGGAGTCCTACATCGGGTACATTCAGGCGGTCCTCTTACTATGCCGCCAAGCTGACGAAAACATGCCTGAGCCTGACAAAGTGCTGCATATTCCAAAGGGTATCGCCGAGGATGTGTTCAACGTGCTGGTTTTCACCAATGTGTCATCTGTTGATGCGCTTATTCAAGAATTCCACCAGTTCCAACAAGCTCTCCCATCAGCATCCCATCAGGCTCTCCTATCGGCGCATCTCCCATCAGTTCCAGCTCCTTCCGAACAGCGCTGCGACGTTCTCGTGTCTCGACACATATAATCCACCAGACACCTGTGAACACTTGACACGACTTGTCAGGTGAGAACTTGAAGCAGCTGCTCCAGCTAAGGAGGGACCAATGTCCCCTGACCCCTCTCCTCCAATTACGTTGCCCCTCATTCAAGCAGTCGTCCGGCAGGAAATCGCCAGCTTGGGAATTCACTCTATTTCACCACCTCCCCGCACCGACTTCCAGCCCCATTACTCGCCAGCACGTCTCTTCCCGACCGGCTCTCCCTCAACGTTCCGTAATCCGTCCGCATGTCGAACACACGATGACAAGCCGATCTGCTTCTCGTGTCACCGAATCGGGCACATTTCTCGTCATTGCAGAAGTCGCTGTGTCCTCCTGCACAAGCCTCCTCTCGTCCCTTCCACGCACGTCCGGCCAATCGCCATGAGACCAGCCGAGACCATTTTGCCCAGGAACCTACTTCTGAACACCGCTACTCCCGCTCTCTTTGCCCCCAACGTCGCCAGTCTTGTTCTCCACAGCCCCGCCAACCGTCTTCCCCCGCCTTCCCGCGAGCTTCCCCGACGCAAAACTAAGTGCTGAAGCCCCCGCAGGTGGCGCTGCATCACTTGGACTGCATCATCGTTGATCGTGCTGGCAAGGTCGTGCAACGTCGAGCAGATCGGTTGGTGCAGAAGCAGTGCGCAACGAGAGATAGGTTTTCCTTTATTTCTTTGTGTTTCTCAACATCATTGTTAATTTTTCTCTCCTAATCAATACCTTTTGTTGCGAGTACCGTAGGTGCGGGACACGGGCAACGTTGCAGTGACGTTGGCAACGTGAACGGGGTAGGCGGCTCTTTTGAAGACGTTTGGGGCGCCCGGTTAGTTGTTAAACAGCTAGAGCCAAACACAAAGGGGACCGAGTGAACACGTGTGTGTGCGGTGTAGGCTGCAGCCTAGAAGAGTTGTTTAGGTAGGAGAGTTAGCGGATGCAGCTGAAAAGCAGGATTAGGGTTGAACTTATGGCTGTCAGGTGCTCGGTCCGATAGTCAGGCGGGCGATGGCTAAGGAAGCTAGGAAAACCACGGGCGAGGGTGAGCTGGTGCAGTGCGAAGAATGCAAGCGCTGGTGCTGCTTGGACGAGACAAAATTCTCGAGTTTGGCCGACGTGCAGGCTGACCAACGTGCAGGCTGGCCGACGTGCAGGCTGTGCAGGCTGTGCGAGGCAATGAAGGCGGCCGTGCAGCGCGTGGAGGCTCGCATCGAGGGGCTTCAGGATAGCTTAGGGCGGAACGAGAGCAGAGGATAGAACTCCAAAAACAGCTCGGAGCGTCGCGTGAGCGGAAGGAGGCTACCGCCACCCTATTAGAGAAACAAAGGGTGACCTTCAAAAAGAACGGGAAGGGCGGACCAAGCTCGAGCAGCGGGTAAAGGAGCTAATGGCGCTTTGCCCCGGCCCCAAGCGTTGTGAGACGGAAGGCGTGGGTAGTGGAGAAGGCGAGAGGTGGGAAGGAACAGGCGAAACGGGAGGTCGAGGGGCCGCAGGGTCTGGTCACAGCACGGAAGCTATGAGAACATACAGCTCGGTGTTGCGGCTGTCTTCGAGCAGGGCAGGAACAAAGGACAGGTGGCAGAGAGACAAACAGGTGAAGCAAACAGGGGCGCCATCACAAACACGAAGGCAGAAATTGGAGCGTAGAAGGGTCCTAGTGGTGGGGAACTCTAACGTGGCCATGGTTAGAGATGGCGTCTGCACGACAGTGAAGGAAGATTGGAGAGTGAGGGTGGAGACCCATTCAGGGAAGGGCATGGTGGATGCACTTGTCAAAGCTCAGGAGGTTGTAGAGGGCAGCATACAGGGTGAAAATCTCTTCATTATTCATGCTGGGCTCAATAATTTGTTGAAGGGCAAGGATCAGAACCTTCAGAGACACTTAAAGGATGGGATGCGTAAGCTCCGAGGAGCCTCTGCGAGTGTGCATTTGACCATATGCACAGTCCCAGAGGTCTGGGGGCAGTCTCGTGGGATTCAAAGGAGGGTAGTGGAGGCCAACTGTGTGATCAAGAGTATGAGCCGGACATCGCATACAGCGTAATGGAAGGGAACTAAGGCGTGTACGAGCCCGGCGCTCGCGCCTTTGCACAGGATGGCATTCACTACAGAGGTGCGCCGGGCAGCAGGGTCGGTAATAGGATGGGTCGTCAAGCCACAGATTTTTAGGGAGACCCAGAGCCCTGAGGCCAACAGTGTAGCCAAAGACAATTCTAAATGGGCAAAAATATTCTTGCCACAGGGAGTCAATGGGAGAAGAAATTGACGTAAGCACAAGAGCCGAGCTAAGTCAGACATAGGCTATATTAACATGCAGGTTGGCAGGAATAGGATAAAATGGGTAGACATAGAAGAGCAGTTGAGGCAGGAGGAGCTGATGGTATACGGGATTGTGGAGACACCTCTTCTGACGTGGAGCACCCACTTTGCAATCCCGACTACGTATGGGAATATTGCAATAGAACAGAAGGCTGAAAAAAGGGGGTGGAATTGGCGCATTCATACATAAATGTATGGGTTGGCAAGGAGCCAAGCAGGGATGCATGGAACATTTATGGTTGAGAGAGAAAGTAACGGGGCAGATGACGCACCTTGGTTTGGTGTACTTGTAGACAGGAGCAAAGGCCAGAGAGGAAAACCAGGCCATGGTGGAGTGTATATCAAAGGACATTGAGGAATTAGGAGGAGAGTGCTAGATAATTATTCTAGAAGATATAAATGCGCACATAGAATATATAGATGGGTATATTGACCTATCAGGCAAAATGATTATGGATATGTATGAAAGGCATGATTTTATCATTTGCAACAGTCTTTAGAAGTGTGAAGGGCAAATAACATGAGAGGTATAACGACTGAAGTTGACGATAGATTATGCATTGATGTCACATAGGATGTATGATAGTCTCAGGAAAATGTACATAGATGATTGTGGCTCAAGAAGTCTGGGTGGGGATCACAAACGTATCAGGTTAAGTTTAGGAAGAGCCGTGAAAGTGGGAAGGAGACAAGATTAGAAACTACAGAAAAATTTTTATTCAGAAAGGCAAATAGAAATATCTACTTAACAAATAGAAAAAGTAATCACTGAGAATAATAAAAAGTGTGGACATACACGAATTTAATTAGACTGTTTGAGCTAGAGCTTGCTAACGTACGTGACAAGTGACCCCGAAAAAGAAGACACAAACCCAAGAGTTGGTGGGATGAGGAAAATAAGAGAGCCATAGCAAAACGTCAGGAAGCCTCTAGGGAACACAGACATGCTAAGCAGCGGGGTGAACCGACAGAATATGTTGAAAGAAAATGGGACATCTTTATAAGGTGTAGAAGGGAAGCATTCCTTCTGATCAATGAAAAGAGTAGAAGAAATGGGGCTCAGTGGCTGGCAGAAGTACATACAAAGGATAGAAAGGCAGCTGCGAAATTTCAGAACCATCTAAACTCCCAAAGAAACGAGACAAGCTTGGAACAGAGGTTTATAACTACAGCTCAACGTGCTAGGCCAGAAGGGGATGGAGCTATTGAATATATAAAAACAAGGGCGACAGAAATATTTCAACAAAAAAGTGCCTTGTGCACCACAATAGACAAGGATGGATAAAGTGGCGCAATGGCTCCATTTTCACAACGAGATTAGGAATGGGCTGAGAAGAGGGCTTTTAGTAGTACATCAACAGGCCCAGATGGCATTCCAATTATGCTGATAAACACATTGGGTCCGAAGTTTTAACAGACGTTGAAAGAGGCAGTGAGCAAAACAATAATCGATGGTGAAGTCCCCGATCGATGGAAGCTTAGCAGGATGAACATGATCTATAAAGAAAAGCGGGAGAAAGCTGACATAAACAACTACCGTTCTTTAAAAGTGACATCAGTGGTCTACCGGCTGTCGATGCAGATTTTAAAGGAAAGACTGCAGCCATGGATAGAGAATGGGCGGGTGAGGGAGGAACTGCAGAATGGGTTTCAGAAACACATGAGGTTGGAAGACAATCTGTTCTCACTGACGCAGTGCATCGAAATAGCAGAAAGGAACACATACCCCTGTGGCTAGCATTTTTTGATATAGAGGGAGCGTACGTTAGCGTGGTTCAAGAGGACTTGTGGGGAATACCGGACACACTAGGTGTGGAAGATGGAGTCACTAATCTTTTAAAGGATATCAATAAAGGTAACAAGGCAGTTTTAAAGTGCGAAAACAGGTATACAAGCCTGCAGAGGTAAAATGGGGGCTTAGGCAGGGGTGTTTTCTGTCACCCTTGTTACTCATGATGTACGTACAAGAATTAGAGGCCAAAGAAAGGGAAGTGGACTTGGCTTTAACATCTGTTTCATCAAACAAGGAAAACTCATTGTACAGACACTAGCAGCAATGATCTGCGCACATATTGTAGTGCTAATGGCTGACAACAAGGAAGATTTGCAAAGATTGATGGACATCTGTGGTAACGAGGGAGGTAGGTTAGATTTCAGATTCAGTAAGAAAAAAACAGCAGTCATGATTTTTATTTATAATGAAGGTAGTGAGCTTCGGACACGGGAGGTCACGCTACAAATAACAGATAAATACAAATATCTTGGCGTATGGATAAGCTATGCGACCGAGTATCTAAGAGAACATAAAATATACGTAACGAATAAAGGTAACAGGAATGCAGCATTCATGAAAATTAGGGCATTGTGAAATTACAATAGATATGATGTTGTGAGAGGAATATGGAAAGGGCTCATGGTTCCTGGTATGACGTTCGGCAATGTGGTCGTGTGCATGAGATCAGAAGTTCAAGCAAGATTAGAAATGAAGCAACGTAGAATAGGTAGGCTTGCTTTAGGAGCTCATGGCAATACATCAAATAAGGGAGTACAAGGTGATATGGGATGGACATCATTTGAGGGCGAAGAAGTTAGAAGCAAGATAAAATTCGTGAAGCGATTGAGAGAAAGGGGGGAGGAGCGTTGGGCTAGGAAGGTTTTCAGCTACTTGTACATGAAGAATGTCAATATAAAATGGAGGAAGCGATCCAGAAAATTGACGGGTACATACTAAGAAAACAGCAGGGGGCCAAACCAAAAACAACTATCGGTTAAGAAGAGGCGGAAGGAAACAAAGACTGACAGGTGAAGAATTGGCATGATTAAGAAATCCGCATTAGAGATCTATCGAACTTTTGAGCAGGAAATAGTCGAGGAAAGGATCTATGATAGTACCCGGGGTAGTTTTCTACTGTTTGAGGGCAGGGCAGGAGTATTGCGAACCAAGACATATCGGGCTAAATACGAAGGGGTATACGCGGTATGCAGTGCATGCGGAGAGGAGAAAAACTGCTGAACACTTGATAATGTTATGTGAAGAGCTTCACCCTATAGTTCAGGATGAAGGCGCAGAGTTCTTCAAAGCATTGGTTTTAGAAACAGGGAGAGCAAAATAGACTTTAAGTGGGTAGCATTAACTGGAAGGAGGTTATCTGATTGGTGGCTAAAGTCAAGGCACGAGTGAAATTTAGACCATTCACTGCAAAGTACCAGTCCTCAACTTCACTCTTTAAAGGGTAAAAAAGATAGATTTAGTTTTTGGTTCACTAAGCATCACGGCTAGGTGGCGTCAGCCGCTGCCCGATCTGAAGAGTACAGCCACATCAATCCAATTCATCCATCCATAGCATAAAATTCTGTCTTGACGATACAGAAAAAACTAAACCTTATAGACGTACAAGTAGAGGGCGTACCTGTCACTGCTCTTGTCGACACTGGCGCTCAACTTTCCGTGATGACGAGTGATTTTCTCCTCAAACTGAAGAATTTTCTCACACCTGCGACCAATCAGTTTTTCTGTGTTGCAGATGGCGGAATGATTGATTTGATTTGATTGATATGTGGGGTTTAACGTTCCGAAGCCACCATATGATTATGACAGACGCCGTAGTGAAGGGCTCCGGAAATTTCGATCACTTGGGGTTCTTTAACGTGCACCCAAATCTGAGCACACGGGCATACAACTTTTCAGTCTGCATCGGAAATGCAGCCGCCGAAGCCGGGATTTGAGCCCGCGACCTGCGGGTCAGCAGCCGAGTACCTTAAACACTAGACCACTGCAGCGGGGCTGGCGGAATAGCATCTGTCGTTGGAATCTGCTCCACTCGTGTAAGCACTGGGGATCGACACACAGTTGATCTCTTCACCGTCCTTCATAAATGCCCCCACGACGTAATATAGGCCTCGACTTCCTGTCCGCGCTTTCTGCCCTTACAGACTGTTGGTCCAGCACGCTCCGTCTACACTTGCCCGCAACAGAACCTCTCGCAAAACGGCCGAGTCGACTCTGCACAACGGGACATGCGCGCCTACCTCGACAGGCACTGACCTACGTAGAGCTTGTCTCAATATCGTCAGTTCCCGACGGTAACTATGTGCTGAACCCTTTTATCGATGTCCTCATTACCCGCGGCATTACATTACAACACACCATTGTGTCCGTCGCAGGAAATTCTACGCGTCAACTTCAGCTTGACACCTCAATGCTGCCACAAGGCATCTCTTTGGCATTCCTCTGCACCTTAGAAGACAATGCGGCAGATGTTTTCAGGATGGGCGCTCCTTCTCACCCCCACGCTCAGCATCAATCTGACACGTGCTCAGACAGCGCTATTACGTCGATGATCACTTTCAACTTAACGCCGCAGCAGACTGACGAGCTTCACCGTGTTCTTCTGTCATCGACGTTTTTGACGTCAGTGGCCGTTCGTTGGGGAAAACTACTGGTATGACCCACCGCATAAACACTGGTAATGAGCATCCTATTCATAGGCGTCCATATCGGGTGTCGGTGGCCGAGCGTGCCATCCGAAGTGGGGTCGACGAAATTCTCGCTAAGGACATCAATCAGCCATCCTGCAGTCCTTGGGCTTTTCCTGTAGTGCTAATCCACAAAGAAGACGATGCATGGCAATTCTGCGTTGATTATCGACACCTAAACAAGATTACAAAAAAAGGTGTGTACCCTCTGCCACGAATAGATGATGCGCTTGATTGTCTCTATAGGCTCCACTTTTTTTACTTCATAGACCTTCGTTCCGGCTACTGGCAGATAGAAGTAGATGAAACGGACCGTGAAAAGACGGCATTCATCGCCTCCTATTGCCTATATCAGTTCAAGGTCAAGCCTTTCGGCTTTTGTTTGTAACGCTCCAGCCACCTTAGAACTAATGATGTACTTCCTTCTCGGAGAATTCAAATGGTCCACCTGTTCGTGCTACTTGGACGATGTCGTCGTCGTTTTACCAACATTTAAAACTCGTACAGAGCGTCTCTCAGCCATCTTAGGCATCGTCCATCGCGCTGGACTGCAGCTCAACTCATCCAAATGTCACTTTAGACGCTATCAAATCACAGTACTTGGCCATTTAGTAGACGCCAACGGTGTACGACCAGATTCGGCAAGAATAAGCACCGTCAAAACTTTCCTGTACCACAATCTGCGAAGGATGTACGTAGCTTTATCGGACTATGTTCCTACTTCCGACGCTTCGTGAAAAATTTCGCGCACACATTGAGACCACTTTACAGCTTCTCAAGAAAGACGTCCCGTTTTAATGGGGCTCCAAATAGGCTCCTGCGTTCTCGACTTTCATCGCTCTTCTCACTACTCCTCCGATTCTGGCACACTTCAACCCTGCTGCAAATAAGGAAATCCGTACAGATGCAAGTGGACATGACATTGGTGCAGTGCTGGCTCAGAAACAACATGACAATGATAGCGTTATTGCGTATGCAGCCGTCTCCTATCCACCCCTGAACGTAACTATTCGATCACAGAGCGTGAATGCTTGGCTCTTGTATGGGCGGTGATGAAATTCCGACCTTATATATACGGACGCCCATTTTCGGTAGTTACCGACCACCACGCGCCCTGCTGGCTCAACTCTCTGAAAGATCAATCAGGCCACCTTAGTCGCTGGGCTTTGCACCTGCAAGAGTATTCCTATTCTGTAGCCTACAAATCTGGCCGCCTACACCACGATGCCGATTGCCTCTCCCGGTACCCTGTCGACGATCCTGAGGACACTGACGAGCCCACGGAGAACTCTATCTTGTCTGTGTCCGACTTCCTTAACATTGGGGAAGAACAGAAGCGCGATCCAGTGCTGCTCGACAACATCAGCCACACAGAATCCTCCCCAAATGATGCTTCCATCCGCTACTTTGTCATTAAAAAGGGTGTGCTATACCGCCGCGATTTCTTACCAGACGGACCCGACCTTTTAATTGTTGTACCTAAGCATTTGCGCCGCTGGGTTCTCACCGATCTTTACAACGCTCCCATATCTGGACAGCTTGGCGTTTCCCGCACGTACGAGCTCGACCGGTGCCGTTTCTTCTGGCCAGGAGTTGCTCGCTCGGTATGCCGATACATCGCCGCGTGTGACCTATGCCAGCGTCGTAAAACACCGTCGCTGCTACTCGCTCGCCATTCCAACCAATCGACATACCCGCGGAACCACTTTACCGTGTTGGGTTAGACCTGCTTAGTCATTTTCCTACATCAACTTTGGGAAACAAATAGATAGCCGTGATTACAGACTACGCTACACGCTACGCTATTACGTGAGCTCTACCGACCAGCTATGCAACCGACGTCGCTGACTTTAGTTACGGGACGTTATATTGATTAATGGAGCTCCGAGACAACTCCCCACAGACCGTAGCCGTACATTTCTGTCCCAAGTCATCACCGACCTTCTGCGTTCTTGTTCCACGCCCCACACAATGACAACCGCTTACCACCCTCAAACAAACGGCCTCACGGAACGATTTAACCATACTATAACAAATATGCTCGCTATGTACATGTCGCCCAACCACCGAGACTGGGACCTTTCCTTACCCTACGCAACTTTCGCGTATAATTCATCCCGTCACGACAGAGCGGGCTTTTCGCCGTTCTACTTATTGCACGGAAGATAGCCGACCTCATCACTGGACACAGTCATCTCTGCTCACACTTCGTCCACCAGCGAGTATGCCCACGACGTGATTGCGCAAGCCGATCATGCCCGTCAACTCGCTCGCGCTCAACTGAAGGCGTCGCAAACCAACCAATGCCGTCGGTACGATGCGGAACATAGAGACGTACATTTCGCTCCCGGTACCCTCGTTTTACTCTGGTCCCCTCATCGTCGGCTGGGCCTATCAGAAAAACTTCTGTCTCATTACACGGGACCCTACCTTACATTGCGTCAAGTAACACCTGTCACATACTAGATCAGCCCCATCTATCCATCATCATCAGCTGTGCGGTCCTGATATCGTACACGTCTCACGGATCAAAACCTACAAGAATGCGTCTAAAAATGACCTTAGCACCGGGACGGTGTTTCCACCGCCGGGGGTCATGCTACGTGCCAGTGCATAGAGATGAAGGAAACAAAGCATATAGACTAGCGCGAGCAAATCTCGGTGGCTGGCGCTCCTCGCTTAACCGGCTGTAAATACATCTGTGACTACCCATCTGAGTCAGTCTCCTTCTCGTAACAATATATATATATATATATATATATATATATATATATATATATATATATATATATATATATATATATATATATATATGTATATTTATTTATTTGTATATATACTTTCAAAACAACATTATCCTCCTTCCATAGTCAACGACGCCATACACAAAGCGGCAAACCTAGATCGCCAGCAGCTACTTGACCAGCACAAAAAATTGAAACAAGAGGGACGAAAGAACTTAGTTTTAACATTTTGTAGCAACCCCCCTAACGTAAACAAAATTCTAAAGAAACACTTCAACATCTTACAACAGAGTGAACGACTATCAAAAGTTTTTCCTTCCCCTTCACGAGTGGTATATAGACGCCCCAAAAACATTAAAGATTATCTCGTGCGGTCAAAAACCGATAAAACGTCTATAGCTGGATGTCAACTTGTGGCAAAGCCTGCTGCAACGTGTGCCGACACATACAGGTAATCAACGTTGCTGAAAGTACACAATCTGATTTCAAGTACTTCATTATTCCGAACCTTAACTGTGACAGCTCCAATCTAATATACCTTCTCGAGTGCGGAAAATGCGGTATTCAATACATAGGACAGACTGACACCGCCTTTCGCGTCAACTTCAATAACCACAGTTCACATGTTCATTCACTTCCGGATCGGCCTTTGTGATAAATGTCAACGCCGCAAAACACCATTGACGCTTCCCGCCGGGCACCTTCAACCACTTGAAATTTCATCAGAACCTTTCTTCCGCGTTGGCTTAGATCTCCTGAGCCCTTTTCCCTTGTGTTCTTCTGGCAACAAGTGGATAGCTGTGACCACAGGCTACACCAGGTGCTACGCCATCACACGAGCACTTCCGACAGCTGCACCTCAGATGCCACCAACTTCCTCCTCAAGGACGTGATCTTGCAACGTGGAGCTCCGCGTCAGCTGCTTACAGACCGTCGCCGCACCTTTTATCATAGATAACAGCCGATATCCTTCAGTCATGTGAAACGAGGCACAAGCTCACTACGTCGTACCACCCGCAGACAAATGGACTCACGGAGCGTCTGAATCAAACACTTACAGGCATGCTTGCGAAATATGTTTCTTCCAACCACTCTGACTGGGACCTTGCTTTGCCATACGTGCCATTTGCATATAATTCTTCCCGCCACGACACTGCCGCTTGCTCCCCATTTTTTCTGTTGTTCGACCGAGACTCTACGTTACCCCTAGATACAGTCATTCCGTCTACCTCGACACCGACCAGCGAATATGCCCTTGACGCTATCACTTGGGCTGCCTCTGCACGCGAAATCGCCCGCACTCGCTTTCTGTCCTCTCAAGAGAACTAGTGGCGTTTGTACGATCAACGGCACCGCGACGTGCACTTCTTACAAGGTTAATTGGTGCTGCTGTGGTCCCCGACCTGTCAAGTCGGCTTGTTGGAAAAACTTCTTTTCCGCTACACAGGTCCATATCGAGTAGCGCTCATGTCTTTCGTGTCCTTCTTGTCTCTGTGTCGTCGTTTTGTTCTCGCGCTATAACTATCATCGTCCTTCCTGAGGTTACTCCTGTCACATATGATATTGCCCCTGCTGTCTCATCACCTTCAACTGCCCCACCGACCACCGATATCGTACATGTGGCACGCTTGAAGCCTTACCACTCTCCCGCTGACTTTGACATCTAGATGCGCCGAGAAGGCACTTCTGCCACCGGGGATTAGGCTACATGCCTGATTGTTGACAATTTGTGGGATGATGCGTGTGTGTGCCGGACGAAGAGGACAAAGAGTGGGCTCCACTCGGTGTCTGGTGAACCGGTCACGCCGCTGCTGCTGGTTTGAAATATAATTCATCCGCAGCCTTGTCGATATGGCGTCCCTTCTTTGCCGTAACAATATATATATATATATATATATATATATATATATATATATATATATATATATATATATATATATATATATATATATATATATATATATATATATATATATGTGTGTGTGTGTGTGTGTGTGTGTGTGTGTGTGTGTGTGACGCAATAACAAGGCGATTCTAAGAGAAGCCGACGAAGAAGAGGAAGTGCGCGTGCATTCGAATAAACAAATAGCACCTGGACCACGACACGTGTCTCCATTTCGTAGCGTCACACAAGTCGACAAGATCGACCTCATCAACGTGCCATGGCTAAACCAAAGCCTCCGCTAAACATACAGAAGTTTAAGGGAACACCAAAAGACGTCCCTATCGACAAGTGGCTTCTTCTTTTCGACATGAAGGCAGCCGAGGCGTCATGGACTCACCGCAATCGGGTCAGTCCCTTCACGGAATACATTGAAGGGGAAGCGTTCATGTGGTACCTGACAGAGATTTTCGGCAACGGCGAGACAACTTGGGACGATATCAAGCGTGACATGCAAGCCCGCTTTGCTATGACTGACGGAGAGGCTTTCCGTCTCTTCATTCACTACCAACTGAAAAGAGGGCAGGCTATCAAAGACTACTACGACGAGAAAAAGCGACTGGGTTTCTTGGCTGACCTGAAAGAGTGCCACATCATTTCTCGACTGATTGATGGCGTTCCTCCTGATGTGGAACTGACGCTCGCCAGACTGTCTTTCAACTCGTCCTTAGAGTGGCTCACCGCTGCTCACCGGGTCGAGACATCTTTAATACGGGTCAGGGGAGCTTCCTCTACTCGTAACGCTAGTATCACGTCAAAAGCTCCACGTCTCTTCAGCAGACCGCGGAAACCAACAATAACTACTCGACCGCGTGCCCCGCAAAACGAATGTAGATACTGCTCAACTGCTGGTTTCCCACGACAGTTTCACTGGCACAACGAATGTCCGCGCCGCGGCAATGTGTCCGCTATTGATACTGAACGGGGAAATGAGGAGGGCGACCCAGAGTTTTAATAATACACTTAATGCTCTCATCAACGGAAAGCCAGTAAATGCAATTTTCGATACAGGAGCAACAATTACTAGTATCAGCGATGATGTGTACAAACAGTTAAAACTTCAGTTGATGAGAAACTCTAGCATCATAGTCCAGCAAGTTGCATCAAGCATTCGAACTTTGGGTCGCGTAAACATTCAGTTACAAATTGGGAACGTCATAAAGAAAGTTTATGCACATGTGCTGCGAGGCATGAGAACGCAATTAATTCTTGGCCTAGACAGCGCTTCATACTTCAATATTTCTGTAAATCTGGAAAGCAAGTCAGTGACGCAAGCACATGAGAATATGAACCTTCCGCATCACAATGAACAGAAAACCATTCAAGCCCCGCTGATGCGAACCCTCACTTCAGAAAAGTTATCAGAGCACGAGTCTGTGGCGCTCGACTATCTTTCAAGCAAGTATGACGAGATATTTTCGAAATCTCAGACAGATATTGGGTGCATCACTACTGAGAAACATAGTGTCAAACTTACCAATGCTGTCCCTATTCGTCGAGCACCATACCGATGTTCACAGGCAGACACAGTGGAGATCAACAAACAAGTTAACGCTCTCCTCAAGCAAAGTGTTGTGAGGCCTTCACTATCGCCCTACGCCGCACCTGTCATTTTAGCAGAAAAGAAAGGTAAAGGACGCACACGTCTATGTATGGACTACCGGAAACTCAATGCCATAACGGTACTCGACTTTCAACCAATTCCACGTATAGATGATATTTTTGACCACTTGGGAAAGGCGGAGGTTTTCACTACGTTGGACGTAACGTCGGGATACTGGCATGTCCAAATGCATCCTGACGATGTTCAGAAAACTGAATTTGTCACACCTGATGGTCATTTTGAGTGGTTGGTAATGCCGTTTGGGTTGAAGAACGCTCCAGCTACATTTGAAAGAGCCATGAAATCAATGATAGCAAAACATCAGCTCACCAATGTTATTAATTACTTTAACGATGTGGTCGTATACTCAGAGATATTTAATGATCATATACGACACCTTGAGGCGCTATTGAAAGCTCTCAAAACTGAGAATGTAAAACTCAAACGGAAAAAGTGCCAATTTGCACGCTGCAGCATTGAATACCTGGACCACAAAATTTCACAGGGAACAGTGACACCTAAGCAAAGTAATGTGCCTACCATACTCAAATTTCCGACACCAAAACGAGTAAAAGATCGCCAGCGTTTTCTGGGCACTGTAAACAACTACCGCCAGTACATCCCCCACTTCAGCAATATCGCTCCTCCACTCACAAAACTACTCCACAAAGGCAGCAAGTGGTTGTGGACAGAAGCATGCGAGCAAGCCTTTCGTGAACTGAAGGAGCGGATAACTGAAGAACCGGTGCTTCGCATATACGACCATTCGAGACCATGTACTGTGTACTGTGACGCATCTGGCGAAGGCATCGGTGGAGTGCTGAAACAACCTGATGACAAAGGCAAAGAACGTCCTGTTGCTTACTATTCTCGCAAACTACTTAAGCACGAGGTGAACTATGCTATTACAGAAAGAGAATGTCTTGCCATTGTAGATGCCATTGATTAATGGCATTGCTACCTTCATGGAAAGTCATTCACTGTTGTAACAAATCACTCTGCACTCCAGTGGCTGAAGAATGTTGAAAATCCTCATAGTCGTCTCTTACGGTGGTTTTTTAAACTGTCAATGTATGATGTGAACATCAAACATGAAAAGGGTGCAAGTAATGTCGAAGAAGATGCGCTCTCCAGAGCCCCAATAGTTAATCTTCTATCACACAACAACCTTCAGTGATGCAACAATGAGCATCCAAAAGGAACGCGCTAATTGGAAAATAACATCATCATCGTTAAAAGAAAAGAACTACGGAAAATATACGTGCCCCATGAACTACGCCCAACCATTCTGAAGAATGCACATCAACATTTTGGGCATGTCGGAGTGAAGAAGACGCTATCACTCCTGTCTCCGCAATATTGTTGGCCGCATATGGTAACCGATGTTTCCACTTACATTCGGCATTGTGATACATGCAAGAGATGCCAGAAGACGAAAACAAAAAAAAAGTTTGGGACGCTTGAATCACTGCCCCCAGCTGAAGAGCCCTTCGACCTCTTTGCAATAGACACCATTGGAGGCTTTTCTGAATATGGCTCGTCAAAAGGTTTATACGCTTGGTTATTGATCATGCGACTCGCTACGTATGGGCGTTTGCTCATAAAAGTGAGAACAGCGACGCCTACACTTCATGCTTAAAAACATTTTTTTTTCTTCTGGAAAACCACGGAAGCGCCTTTCAGATTGTGGAACAGGATTTACCACAGGAAAATTCAAGCAGTTTTTAAAACATAATTGTATACACCAAATATTTACCTCATCTCATCATCCACAATGTAACGACATGAACCAGCGGACAAACCAGACTATCGTAACGAGACTTAAATGTAAGATCAATGACGAACCACAGAAGTCTCGGACTAAGCTGCTTCCGGAGGTAATTGACGAATACAACAAAACACTCCACGAAGTGACCGGCTACGCACCTTCCTTCCTGATGTATGGAATTCCATCTTATCCTACTGTACTGGAACAACGAGAAGAAACTGTCGAAGAAGCGCGAAAGACTGCAGTTACCAATTCTATCGCCTACTACAATAAGAACAAAGTCATTTATGATAGAAACTTTCTTCCGATTCAGTTCCAAGTCGGTGACCTTGTCCTTTACGAGACACCATGGCATCCCAACAACGGCAAACTGAATTCCGTCATGGAAGGACCCTACAAGATTCTACGCAAGGTTTCAATAGTGAACTATGAGATCAACCACTCCGTGCTACCCTTACGTAGAAACCCTGACATTGTTCATGTTAGCAAACTGCGGTGTTATTTTGAACCTTCTGAACTGAGACTTTCTCGAGGGGAGGGGGAAGTGTGACGCATTAACAAAGCGATTCTAGGAGAAGCCGACGAAGAGGAAGTGCGCGTGCATTAGAATAAACGCATGGCACCTGCACCACGACGTGTCTCCCTTTGGTAGCCTCATATATATATATATATATATATATATATATATATATATATATATATATATATATATATATATATTGTTACACAAATTAAGGTAACTTAATGGGGGGGGGGGGGTTAATGGGCCCCGAGTCCGCGATCGCAGTATAATGATGATGATCTCCACCGCCATGACTCGCACCCACTCAGGGGGATCGCAGTGGAGGCAACGTCGTCTTCCTTCTCTACCCGCGCTTCCCTTGTTTTTCACGGTAGTGATACTTCGTATCATTCCTCCTCTCTCAGACGAAGCCCTCTGGGCGAGTCATTCTTGCATCCTTCGTGTAAACGGCTTCAGGCGGACAACATGCGTTACCTCCGTCTTGCATGAACGTCGGCCACTAGTGGTGACACGTGCAATTTCATAGTTGACCTCGCTGACACGAAGGAGTATCACAAAAGGACCGGCATAGTGTGCCAGTAGCTTTTGGCTCAAGCCACGTCTGCGTATTGGGGTCCACACCCACACTAGATCATCGGGGGCATAGGTTACATGCCTGTGTTGACTGTCGTAGCGAGTTTTGGATGACTCTTGCGCTGCCAGTGTACGTAAGCAGACAAGTCGACGGATCTCTTCCGCACGACACAAGGTTTCCGCAATTGTTAAATCGTCATGGATGACAAAAGGAAAGATAGTGTCCAGCGTATGTCGAGGTGAGCGAGCGTAGAGCAGATAGAAAGGGCTATAGCCTGTCGTTTCGTGTTTCGACGTGTTGAAGGCGTACGTGACGAATGGTAATACTTCATCCCAGTTTTTGTGGTCGAAGGCGACGTACATTGACAACATATTGATCAACGTTCGGTTTGTGCGCTCGGTGAGACCGTTAGTTTGCGGATGATACGCAGTTAAGTGTCGCAACTTGGAGGCACACAAACGAAGTAATGATTCGACAATATCAGCGGTAAATTTTCGTCCACGGTCACTTATTATCACGCGAGGAGGTCCGTTTCGGAGGATGACTGAATGCAACAGGAACTCCGAAACCTGGACTGCCGTGGCGGAGCATAAGGCAGCCGTCTCGCAGTACCGCGTCAGGTAGTCGGCGCATACAATTATCCACCGGTTACCTTTTGAGGAGCGTGGAAATGGTCCCATGAGATCAATGCCAACCGTTTCAAAAGGGGAACTGGGAGGCTTTACCGGTTGCAGGTGACCAACTGGACCCGAGGAGGGCCGCTTGTGGCTCTGGCACTGCGTACAGCTGGCCACGTAGTTTTGAATTGTTTTGCTCATTTTCGGCCAATAGAACCCCTCTTTCGTGCGACTAAGTGTTCGTGCGGTGCCTAGATGGCCAGAGGTGGGGTCATCATGCGTGAGACGCAGAACAGACGTTTGGAGGGACGCAGGAACAACCAGCAAAAAGCGGGCGCCCATCGTGACAAGTTTCTTTGGTAAAGAAGACCATTTCGAACGCAGAATCGGCCTTCGCTTAATGAATTTCTCGCTCCAGGGAAGAGAGCTTTTAAGCTTGGGTCATTACGCTGCTCAGCGGTGAAAGTCACGGCATCAGGAAAGCAAGACGACAGAGAAGCGATAAGGTGGTCAAAGTTATCGGCTTCACAGTCTGTCGATGGTAGCGGCATTCTGGAGAGGCAATCCGCATTAGCGTATAGACGGCCAGTCTTGTATGAGATGGTGAAGACATGTTCTTGCAAACGAATAGCCCATCGTGCGAGGCGGCCGGATGGGTCACGAAGGTTGATCAGCCAACACAGGGAATGGTGATCTGTGACGATAGTGAACGGGCGACCATAGATGTATGAGCGAAACCATTGCACGGCAAAGACTACCGCTAGGCATTCCTGGTCGGTCACTGTGTAGTTGCGTTCAGGCTTGCTTAAAGAACGACTTGCGTACGCCACAACGTGTTACTTCTTGCCAGAACGCTGAACGAGAACGGCACCGATACCGATGCCACTTGCATCTGTGTGAATTTCTGTGGGCGACGAAGGATTGAAAGCCGAAGTATTGGCTGCGAAGTTAACAAACACTTCAGCTTGTGAAAAGCGGCATCACACTCGGAGGTCCACTGAAACAGGCTGTTCTTGCGTAGAAGGCTCGTCAGGGGGTGAAGCACATCCGCAAACTTGGGTACGAACCAGCGGAAATACGAGCAGAGCCCGATGAAGCTACGCAGTTGTTTCACAGATTTAGGACATTCGAACGATTCAACGACCGCGGTCTTTTTGTGGGACAGGTCTAATGCCATCTTTGTCGACGAGATGTCCTAACACTAATGTCTGTCGCTCGCCAAAGTGGCACTTTTTCGAATTCAATACAAGGCCAGCTTTTTCAATGCAGCTTAGCACGAGGTCTGGGCGAGTGTTGTGCTCCTCAAGCGTACGTCCAAAAATTACGACATCATCAAGGTAACACATGCATATATGCCATTTTAAACCACGCAATATAGAGTCCATAAATCTTTCGAATGTAGCAGGAGCATTGCATAATCCCAATGGCATAACGTTGAACTCGTAAAGTCCGTCGGTCGTAACGAATGCCATCTTTTCTTTGTCAGCTGCGTGCATCGGAATTTGCCAGTAACCTGATCTCAAGTCGACAGATGAAAAGTAGGACGCGGAATGCAGGCAGTCTAGAGCGTCATCGATGCGCGGCAGTGGATAAACGTCTTTCTTGGTAACAGAATTCAGTCGGCGGTAGTCCACGCAAAATCTCCACGTACCATCCTTTTTCCTCACTAGAATGACAGGAGTAGCCCACGGACTTGCCGATTCCTGTATTATTCACTTTTCCAGCAATTCTTGGACTTGCTGGTTGATGATCTTGCGCTCCGATGGTGCCACTCGATAAGGTTTCTGCCTAACGGGACGCGCCGACTTGGTGTGGATCTGATGACGTATCCGGGACACTGGGATTAAGGGCCTTTGGCTATTTTTAGAAAAATCGAACACTTTCGAGTGCTTAGATAGAACGTCGAGCAGTGTATGACGTTCGCTTTGGTGAAGTGACTTGCTGACCATTTGCAGCAATTGGGCATCTTCTGAACCTTCTAAGCCTAGATGTTCAATTTGGCTTGTAGCATCAAGAAGCGCAACCAGCGTCGTACATGATTCGGGTCTAAATACTGCAAGTTTCATGCCACCTGGCAGAATTGCAGGCTCCATGGAACTGTTCATTGTCCACACACCTGCCCGTTCATCAACGACTGGCACTATGCAATTGGAAATGAGAATGTTCTTTTTCAGGCATGCCAAGGGAATCGGTTCGAGCGTGGCGTCAAACGTGCCACAGTTGTTGCTAGAACATGTCACGGGAACACACACAGCAGAAAATGCAGGAACGACTGTGTCCACGGAGACGAAAAAGATGCATTCCTCCGGACAGGAATTTTCCAAGAGCGCCGTTGGGAAAGTACCGTGTATAGAAAGATGCCCACTTCTGCAGTTTACAGTTGCCTCACACTCACGCAAGAAGTCAATACCCAAGATAACGTCATGTGTAAACCGCGGAATAACCGCAAACTCTGTGCAAAACACCTTGCCACACAGCGAGACGTCCACAGTACAATATCCCACCGGACACAACACGTCACCACTTACACCACGAAATGTCACCCCACGGTTCAGGCAAAACATCACTTATGGTCCCAGCAGGTTTTTAAAGTTTACACTCATCACCGAGACTGTGCGCCTGTATCCACATGTGCTATAGTAGCCACTCCATCGACAACTACATGAACTTTGTTCTTCAACATAAACGGTGACGGGGGTATACCTGTAGATAGCACCTGTGATCTCGCGGCCTCACCCCCCCTGGCCGCACCGACTAGTTTTCCGGTGGCGGTGTACGTGCGCGTCGCCGTGGCGATGGCGATCGTGGAGCACGGGGAGCTGGTGGTGGTGTCAAACTTCGATCAGAGGCCGGCGAGGTGTAGCGTGATCCGGTAGGTGCGCGTGGTTTCCGTGACGTGGAGAGCGGATGGTCGAAAAGTTGGTGAGACATGTGCCAGGACTGTCGCTGATATGGGCGGTGGTCACAAAAACGTGCGATGTGACCCGGCACACCACAGTTGTAGCTTACCGGACTTGGTCGAGGGGCACGTTGTTGCTCAGAGTAACGACTCCTCTCGGAAGGCATGGGATAGTGGTACCGTCCTTCGGGGGCCCTGTAGGAAGGCGATGTTGGGTAAACAGGTGGGCGAGAACTTCGTTCGTAGTTGGGAGGTGGTTGACGGGGGAATCCAGCCTGCCGTGTGCCTTGATATTCATAAGCGTCTGTTGCGTTGATCGATGGTTGCCATGGTGGATGAGAAACAAGAGTCCGCATACGTTCTGGTTTGCTTACGTACCCATCCTGAAAATCGCTGGGGCGATGATAGCTCTGCTGACATCGAAGCAGCTCTTCTCTAACAATCTGCCGTATGGTCAAAGCAAGGTCTTTAGGCGGCACTGTTTCAACACTAGCCACAGTGGGGACGTTGGACAGGCGGCCGAATTTCGGAGAAATTCGTCGCATCTTGAGGGATTCAAAGGTACGACAGTGCTTCATCACGTCGGACACGGAGTTCAAGCAGTCTTTCCCAATTAAGAAATTGTACGCGTCTTCGGCTATACCCTTGAGAACGTGTCCAACCTTGTCTTCTTCAGACATCCTCCCATTCACCATCTTGCACAGCTTCAATATTTCTTCAATGTATGTCGTACATGTTTCTGCTGGAAGCTGTGCCCTCTGAGACAATGTCTGCTCCGCGCGTTTCTTCTTTGCGTCCGAATCACCGAAGCACTTCTGCACTTCTTCAACAAAACGTTCCCAAGTCGTGAACATGTCCTCGTGGTTCTCGTACCACATAAGGGCGGTGTCAGTTAACGAGAATACGACATGATTGAGCTGTTCGTTCGAGTCCCAGCCATTGCTTCTGCTCACCCGCTTGTAGTTCTTGAGCCACACGTCGACGTCTTCTCCTGAGGTCCCGCCGAAGTTTGGTGACACTCTGTAGTACGGCACGGAACCCATCGGAGTTGGCCTCGAAGCGTTGGATGGCTGCTCTTGGGCCATTACGATCGGCGAAGGTGGAAGTCCGGCGAGGCGGCGGCTGCAATGAAGTCCTGGTAGTGAAGCTCCCGTCTTTGAGTTTGTCCTACCCAGCACCTTCCACCAAATTGTTACACAAATTAAGATAACTTAATGGGGGGGTTTTAATGGGCCCTGAGTCCGCGATCACAGTATAATGATGATGATCACCGCCATGGCTCGTACCCACTCAGGGGGATCGCAGTGGAGGCAACGTCGTCTTCCTTCTCTGCCCACACTTCCCTTGCCTTGTTTTTCCTGGTAGTGATACTTTGTATCAATATATATATATATATATATATATATATATATATATATATATATGAAAAACATTATTTGTATACGAATGACTATTGGTCAGCTGCCAGTTTGTCATGAGCTCACGTGCTACGTGAAGCCAACCAGGCTCATAAAGAGTGTGCCACACTCTCCGCCATGGCTACACGTGGCGCTAACTGACACTCCCACGTTTGAATTCACATATGAACCCAATAAAGTGGCTGGGGGGATATCCACCATGGTAGCTCAGTGGTAGAGCATTCAACACGTTTCTCGAAGGTCGCAGGTTCGGTTTCTGCGCACGGCAAGTTATCTATTCATCAACTTTACTTTCTTAACATTTACATTACAGTCGTGTCCATAACAACTCCTATACATTCCTTGGCATTATTGCCTGTTAGACGCTTGTTATTATGTCAAAACACAAAAAAACGAGCCCGTAAGTACATACTTCATTATATATATATATATATATATATATATATATATATATATATATATATATATATATATATACTGTAGCAAAGCCTCCGAACACTGAAATAGGTCGAACTCTCAAGTGCTTTCTAGTGGGTTTACACAAAAAAGATGCCGCTTGGGCTGAGAGTCTGTAATTCGCCGTTACTGTGGCCATTGTGTATGCTCGCTGTGTGCCGGCTAATAAATGCCCTTACAAATCGGTGGAGAGTGCTACGATCCCTTTTGATGCCCTTCAAACTATGATCACCTACCCTGCCATCTACCATGTCCCACGACGCCTCTCAGCAAACGCCTCCTCCTATGCCACCCCCTTGTACTGGTGTCCCCAGGATCCACGATCCACCCATCTTCACGGGCAACGATTGCGCTGACGTGAAGAATGCCGCTCGGAATTTATGAGCACGTGAGCGTCCCCAACAAATGGGACGAGGGCGGCAGGTTGACAAACTTGGGGATCTACCTTGCGGGTATTTCGAATTTGTGGTACAACCACGCGTCGAATTTCGCAAGTTGGTCCAATTTTAAGACCACTATCACCAACGTTTTTGGCCGCCCTGCCAATCGTAAGCTGCAAGCCGAGCAGCGCTCACGCGAACGCGCTCAGCAGGCCGGTGAATCATTCACCAGTTGCATCGAAGACGTCCTGCACTTGTGCAAGAAATCCAACAATAGCATGTCTGAATCAGACAACATCCGGAACATCATCAAAGCCATTGACGATGATGCCTTCACGATGCTGCTTGCCAAAAACAAAGGCACAGTGGCTGAGGTCATCACGCTGTGCCAAAGCTCTACCGACAGCGTTCGATAACCCGTCGCTTCACACCACGAGATGAAGGACTTGCTGGCTTAGAGATGAGATGTGATCAGGTGGCACTGGTGGCAAACCTCAAGTCATTCATACGTGAGGAAATCGCGCGCCAGTTCTCTGTCCTGCCCTTTGCCCTCCCACCGGCTGTTCAACAATCGGCCACTACCATTCTTTCACCCATCCGCCGAGCGATTGAGCAGGAAATAGCGGAATCGCCTGCGTACCATCCACAACAACTTCCGGCCCCTGCGCCCCCAAGTTACGCCCAAGCGGTCGCCAGGCCACCTCCAGTCGTTCAAGCGCCAGCCCCACTGACTTACGCCGAAGATGCCGCACGACCTCCGTCCTTTTCAGCAGGTATGCTAGCTGCGTATGTTGACGCGACCCCTCAGACTCAGCTCCAGCTCACCCTGCAGCCTTTCCAAATACCGTTCCGTCCATCGCTCTTGGGACATGGACAAGACGTACCCCGGCGAACCGATGCCGCACACCTGACAACAGGCCCATCTGCTTTGCCTGCGGTTACGCTGTCCACGTAGCACGTTATTGCCCTCGTGTACAGACGCCCCATATCTCAACGCCTGTTGGTGGTCAGATCAGCCGCCCCTATCACAATGAACCGCCGTCTATGCCACCAGTCTCGCCTAGCTCCATCTCCTCGAAGATCACCGTCTCCACGACGTCGTTACCTGTCCTCTAAGTGGTCAAGTTCAGCTGCTCACGAGCGGGACAACTAGTTGTCACAGTCCCCGAGGCAAGGGCTGCGTCGCTATTGCACTGTGAAAGCCCTCAGAGCCGCCCATCTAATGTCATTGACGTGCTTGTGGATGGTGTTCATGCACCTGCTCTTATTTACACTCGAGCTGTCGTATCAGTTATGGATGAAAACCTTTGCCACTTGCTTGGAAAAGTGACGACGCCAATTTCCAGGTTGTCCTTTCGTACCACTAGTTAACATCGTATTCATCCTACAGCAGGGTGCACAGCTCGCGTTGTTGAGGACGTTCTGTGTGTCGCCTAATTAATCATCATTCCCGCATGCTCTCATGACGTCACAGTCCTGGGATGAGATTTTCTCTCTCGCAACGATGCCGTCATCCATTGTGCCACCGCCAAAATTGAACTCTCACCCTTCTCGCATTTGACGACAGAAGACACTGAGCAAGATTCTCTCGACACTGAGCAAGATTCCCGTGAAAGATGATACCGTAGTGCGTCCAAGCTCGACGATGGGTGTATCGGTCTACTGCACCGGTCTCTCCGACACAATTTCACTCGTTTCGCCATCCGACTGTGTTTCCAGAAGAAAACGGTTGCTAGTACCTTTCGCGACCGTGCGAATCACCCAGGGCAACGCCGCTATTTTTGTGACCAACCCAGCCCCATACAGTGTTACCTTGGTTCGAGGGGAATGTCTCGGGAGGGCGGAACCAGTCGACGACGCACAAGTCCTGGACGTACCAGATGACTCGCGTTGTCCCGATTCACGTACCATCAGTGCTGTTTCCACTTCTGATTCATCGATTCTTGATGTATTTGGCCCCTACACTGATGACAAACTTACGTCGGTACAGTGTTCCCAGCTTCTGGACCTGTTGCAAGAATACCGTACTTCTTTCGATGTCGGGCGAAGTTCTCTCGGTCGCGCGTCTACTGTTACGCATTTTATCGACACTGGTGCCCATCCACCATTACGGCAACGTCTATACCGCGTGTTGCCTGCTAAACGTTCGGAAATTTCCGAGCAGGTTGACGATATGTTCTGTCGCGAAGTTATTCGGCCCTCGGACAGTCCATGGGCGTCTCCTGTTGTTCTTGTTGCGAAGAAAGATAGTTCTACGCGGTTCTGTGCGGGCCGCAGACGGCTCACTAAAACCACTCACAAGGATGTTTACCCCCTGCCGCGCATCGATAACGCAACTGACAGCCTTCACGAAGGCAAATTTTTTTTCTTCTCTCGATCTGCGCTTAACGTACTGGCAAGTACCCATGGCTGATGACGCTCGACCAAAGATGACCTTCATCACACCCTACGGCTTGTACGAATTCAACGTCATGCCGTTTGGTCTGTGTAATGCACCTGCGACCTTTGAGCGCATGATGGGCACCGTTCTGCACAACTTGATATGACACACGTGCCTGTGTTACCTCGATGACGTTGATGTCTTCGCTCCGGATTTCTCCACGCATCTCCAACGTCGGAAAGAAGTTTTCGCACGTGAGAGCAATGCCGGCTTGCAACTAAGTCTAAAGAAGTGCCGCTTTGCAGCACGGCAACTCACCATCCTAGGGTACAACGTGTCCAAGGATGGCATTTCCTGACCCAGCCAAGCTTCGGGCCATGGCCTAATTCCCCAAACCTGCGTCCGTCAAAGAACTGCGTAGTTTCCTGAGCCTGTGCTCATACTTCCGATGCTCCATACGAAACATTGCCATGATCATATCACCACTGACGAAGCTCTTTGGAACCGTGTGCTCAGATTTGGGTGCACGTTAAAGAACCCCAGGTGGTCTAAATTTCCGGAGCCCTCCACTACGGCGTCTCTCATAATCATATAGTGGTTTTGGGACGTTAAACCCCAGATATCAATCAAAGCTCTTTGGAAGTAACGGGCCCCTCAATTCGTGGTCACCGAGTGCCACGACGCCTTCGCGAAGCTCCGCCAATTATTGACCTCTTCTCCCATCCAACGCCACTACGACCCTATGACCCCAACGGAGGTGCACACGGACGCCAGCGCTATTGGCCTCGGCAAAGACCAGGCGCAGCGCAAATCCGGATTCCCTGATTATGTCGTGGCATATGCATACCGTACGCTCACGAGAGCCGAGACAAACTACACCGTCATAGAGAATGAGTGCCTGGCAATCGTCTGGGCCCTTCAAAAGTTTCGACCTTATTTGTATGGTCGTCCGTTCGATGTCGTCTCCGGCCATCATGCACTATGCTAACTGTCATCATTAAAGGATCCCCCAGGCCGTCTCGCCCGTTGGGCTCTTCGCTTACTACGACATTCTCGTGCTGTGCCACAACAGACGCCAGCATGCTGACGGCGACGCCCTCTCGCGCTCCCCTCCGCCTGAAGATCGCGTGCTCTGCTCAGTATCCTCGGTTGATGTTTCTACCATTGATGTTGACATCATTGCCATCGAACAGCGAAATAATAATTGGATCACCCCGCTGATCGACTTGCTCTCTGATCCATCCGCAACGCCATCCACGCGTGCCTTGTGTCGTCGAGCTCACCATTTCGCCATTCGTGACGGCCTCCTACACCGACGCAATTACGACGCCGATGGCCAGCTATGGTAACTCGTGCTACCCCACAGTCTGCGGTCGAAGATATGTGAATCCTTCAATTCTGATCAGCAATGCGCGCTTTCTGGGGTATTCAAAACCTGCCATCGCATTCTACAACGCTACTTCTTGCGCAGGATGTACCGCTACGTGCAGCAGTTCGTTCCCTTTTGCCTCGCTTGCCAACACCACCAACCATCAGCACACATTTCGCCAGCTGATCTGCAACTGTTATCTTGCCCTGACCGTCCGTTTGGACGCATAGGTATCTATTTGTATGGACCACTTCCTCTGACGTCGGCTGGTAACCGCTGGGCCATCGTCTCCATAGATCATATACCGCGATACGCCGAAACCACCACTCTTCCTGCGGCTACTGCGCTTGAAGTTGCGTCATTGCTACTGCATCGATTCATAATGCGCCACGGTCCACCCCAGGAGCTTCTCAGCGATAGAGGACGTGTCTTTTTGTCAGAAGTCGTCGAAGCCATTCTCACTGAGTGCCATTCTGTCTACCGCAAAACGACTGCTTGCCACCCGCAGACGAATGGTCTCACCGAACGTTTTAACCGCACCCTCGGCAACATACTTTCGATGTACGTCGCCGCCAACCACACGAATTGGGACACTATACTACCCTTCGTCTCCTACTCCTACAACACCGCCCTCAGAGCACTACCGGTTTTTCACCTTTCTTCAAGCTATAAGGAAGGCAACCGTCACACATCATCGACACGATACTCCCGTACACGCCGGATCTATTTGAGTGTGCACCTATTTTTGAGACACCCAGGCTTGCTGAAGAGTGTCGCGAGCTTACCAAGACTTTTACGGCGCATGAGCAAGAGTGGCAGAAGAGTATTCGTGATGGCTCCACCACTTCTGAGCCCACGTTTCTTTCTGGTTCTCTTGTATGGCTCTCAATCCCAACCTCTGTAACTGGCCTTTCTTCCAAACTACTCCCGAAATACGAAGGTCCCTACCATGTGATCGAGCGCACATCTCCGGTCAGCTATCTGATGAAACCAATTGAACAATCTTCGGACATGCGTTGTCGTGGGCGCGACATAGTTAAGGTGGAGCGCCAGCAGGCTTACTATGACCTACTCATTGTGACAAGCTGTTAGGTCGCCAGGCGGCTCCCTCTTCGACTGCGGGGTAATTGTAGAGAAGCCTCCGAACACTGAAATGGGTTGAACTCTCAAGTGCTTTCTAGTGGGTCTGCCCAAAAAGGAAGCCGCTCGCGATGAGCGTCCCTGCTTTGCCGTTACTGTCGCCATTGTGTATGCTCGCTGTGTGCCGGCTAATAAACGCCGTAACAATATATATATATATATATATATATATAAATATATATATATATATATATATATATATATATATATATATATATATATATATATATATAGCGAGAGAGAGAGAAAGAAAGAAGCATATACCTAAGGGCTCGTTTTTCCGTGTTTTTACACAATAATAATGAGATAAATAACCAGCCGTGAGCAAGATTCCTGCTCACGGCTGGTTATTTTTTCACCCACTTTTTTTCTTCTTATTTACATTCCATTGGTTCTAATAACATTTCCTGTACATTCCTTCGCATTACTGTCTGTTAGATCTCATTAATATTGTTTCAAAACACGGAAAAACGAGCCCTTAAGTACACACTTCTTTCCCTTTATATATATATATATATATATATATATATATATATATATATATATATATATATGTGTGTGTGTGTGTCTGCGTGTGTGTGTGTGTGTGTGAGTGTGTGTGTGTGTGTGTGTGTGTGTGTGTGTGTGTGTGTGTGTGTGTGTGTGTGTGTGTGTGTATAACTGCCACGACCTAAACTGGAGTGGTGATGATGAGTATGTACAGATGAAAAGATGGAACGAGTAATGATGCTCGCACCTATTTTTCCCGCGCACTTGATCAGCCGACCCGGCCGAGACTTAGGCGGGAAAGGTACGGCGAACAAAAGGTTTAAGGCGTGGAACGTGAGCTATCTCGGATGCACGGTAACGATAATCCGAGAAACCCTCGACGGGAGTGACAAGGTAATTGACAGGAGATGCTCGGTCACTAACAACGTAAGGTCCAAGAAAGCGTGACTGAAACTTTTCACACCATCCGGGTGTATGAACAGGCGTCCAAAGTAGTACTTCATCTCCAGAACGGAAGGTGACATCTCGACGAAAGCTGTCATATTGTTGCTTGCGGTCTAGTTGACTGGCCTCCGTGTTGAGTCGAGCACGTTGCCGTGCGTCAGCGAGCCTGGAGACAAAATTTTCTGGCGTAGTCGTGGACGTTTTTGTCGTTACACTGAAGAAAGAGGCGTCAATAGTGAATGTCGGCGCACGACCATAGACGAGGAGGAAAGGTGAATACCCGGTGGTTCGTTGAACAGCGGTGTTGTGTGCAAACGTTACGAACGGCAAGATTTCGTTCCAGTTATCGCGGTTCGGTCCGATGTACATGGATATCATGTCGATTAGAGCCCGGTGGAATCGCTCTCTCAGGCCATTTGTCTGCGGGTGGTAAGCGGATGTGGTCTTACGAACTGTTCCACAAGTTTTTAGAATTTCGTCAAGAATTGTTGACATGAAGGCCTTGCCCCGGTCACTCAACAACGTGCGAGGTGCACCTTGACGCAACACAATGTCTTTTAAAAACAAGGCGGAAACGTCTGAGGCGGAGCTAGTGCGTAGAGGAGCGGTCTCCGCGTATCGTGTGAGATGGTCGACGGCTGTGACGATCCAGTGGTGGCCCGCTGGCGTTACGGGAAGTGGTCCGACGAGGTCTATTCCGACAACGACAAGAGGTGTATCGGGACATGGAATGGGTTGTAATAATCGAGCAGGAGCAGAAGTTGGTCGTTTCCGGCGTTGACACAGTGCACAAGAAGCGACATAATTAGCCACAAAGGTAGAAAGACCAGGCCAGAAGAGACGGCTCCTAACGCGGTTGTAGGTCTTCTGAAATCCCAAGCGTCTGGCTGATGGATCGTCGTGGAGTGCTTCGAGAACTTGTTTTGCAGAGAACGGGGAAGTACTGGCACCCACCGATGCCTATCCGCATTGTAAGTATAGCGCTGCAGGACATTGTTGTCTAGCTTGAACTGCCGTAGCTTACGACGTAGTCTGGCATTAGGTGGAGAAGGCGAGTCATTCAAGTACCCGATGATGCGGTTACAGTATGGGTCGTCACGTTGGCACGCGGCAAACTGAGTGCTGCTGTTTAAAGATAGTGGCCCAGAAACTGCCAGGGGTGATAACGTGAGTGCAGAGGAAGCCGCTTGATCACCTGAGGGGCATCGAGGATGCGTGGTTTTAGATGAAAGTGGCAAAGGGCAGCGAGAAAGAGCGTCGGCATCCTGATGCTGTTTGCCAGACCTGTACACAACGTCAAAAGTGTGCTCTTGCAAACGGAGTATCCAGCGACCGAGTCGCCCAGACAAATTCTTCAGCGAGGACAACCAGCATAGGGCATGGTGGTCGGTAATGACAGTGAAGTGGCGTCCATACAGATAAGGTCGAAACTTCTGGATGGCCCAAACGACAGCAAGACATTCCTGCTCTGTTATCGATTAGTTCTGCTCTGCAGCTGTTAGGGCGCGGCTGGCATACGCAACTACTCGCTCACGTGAAGTGTCGTCACGCTGGAGAAGGACGGCACCGATTCCGTGGCCGCTGGCATCTGTGTGAAGGAAAGTGGGTGCGCTCTCATCGAAGTGACGGAGGACGGGGTCTGATTTCAAAGCACGTTTAAGTGCTTGAAAAGCACACTCGCACTCGTCAGTCCAAGTGAAGGCCGTTCCTGACGTCAGAAGCTTGGGTAACGGCCCCGCAATGGCAGCAAAGTGACTGATAAAGCGGCGGAAGTAAGACGTCAGGCCCACGAAACTTCGCAATTGCTTTTGATTGCCTGGACGCGGTAAATTAATTACGGCAGCAACCTTGCCGGGGTCGGGTTGAACGCCATCTTTGCTGACAAGGTGACCATATACTTCGATGCTCCTACTGGCGAAGTGGCACTTCTTTGTATTGAGCTGAAGCCCAGTGTTCGAAATACACGTAAGAACTTCGTCCAAACGCTTAAGGTGCTGAGGAAATGTAGAAGAATAAATTACGATGTCGTCCAAATAGCATAAGCAGGTTTTTCACTTTAGACCACGTAAGACAGTATCTATCATGTGCTCGAATGTTGCTGGAGCGTTGCATAAGCCAAAAGGCATGACGTTGAACTCGTAAAGCCCATCAGGCGTTGCAAACGCTGTTTTCTCCTTGTCTGCTTCGCGCATAGGTATTTGCCAATACCCGGATTGAAGGTCAAGGCTGGAGAAATATTCTGCGCCTTGTAAGGAGTCCAGGGCATCATCTATGCGTGGCAACGCATAAAATTTTTTTTTCGTTATCTTATTTAGTGCTCTGTGATCAACACAAAAGCGGACAGAGCCATCCTTTTTCCGGACCAACACCACAGGAGATGAACAAGAGCTGGATGAAGGTCGAATAATGTCCTGTTTGAGCATGTCGGCGACGTTTTTCTCAATCATTTGCCGTTCCGCAGAAGACAGACGGAATGGGCGGCGGCGCACAATGGAGCTGCCTTCGGTTTTGATGCTGTGCTCTGCAACTGATGTGCGGCCCAAAACTTTGAAATGTACGTCGAACGAAAAGCTGTGCTTTTGGAGAAGGTCTAAGAGGTCTCTCTTTTGCTCAGCAGTGAGGTGTGGACTTATGGTAGCATTTAAAGCAGCAGTGGTTGCCTTGGTATCGGTTGTAGCAGACGAAGGTGGTGATTCTGTGTGAAGAGAAACCAGCGAAAAAGGCTCGCTGTCAGCGAAGCAGCTCACAGCAGTGCCCTGGGGCAGCATCACTGGCGATGAAGTAGGGTTTAAGGTGGTGACTAATGCCTTAACGTCGTTAAACCGCACAAGGCAGGGTGCAACGATAAGCCCCGCATCTTTGGAGGGAACAGATGGAGCAACGAACACGTCACCGTTAGCTATAGTATCCGAAGCGATCGTGAGAATTCGTTCATCTCCTGGCGAAATGAAACAATCCGCGGCAGTAACGAAACGAAAGCTGTATGGATCGACATCAGATGAACTCTCAGTAGCTGACATGAATTACTCGCTGACGACACGACATGAAAGCTGATGCCGAAGAAAGGAAGTCCCATCCTAAAATGACTATGTGAGTGCACAAAGAAAGTACAAGAAACTGAATGTGGTGAAGGATGCCATCTATGAAAACGCGGACTGTACAAACTCTTGAAGGCTGAATAGGGACTCCATCTGCGCAACAAAGGGGAGAGCCATCGTATGGCGTCCCAACTTTTTTCAAGCGGGCACAAAAGTCTGCACGAATTACGGAAAGTGATGCGCCTGTGTCTACTAGTGCCTCTGTCTGTATACCTTCAAGATACATCAATAAAACATTTGATGGGCGGTCTGGAGGAGTTTGACGCAGTTCGAAAGATGCAGCTTTCTCTCCCGAAGCTGCACTGTTTAGTTGTCCAGTTGGCGGTCGGGAATCGAAGTAGAAGGTCAAAGGGGAGAGGAGGAACGCCGCATTGGTGAAGGTGAGCGACGACGGAAGAAACGGGAACTGCCAACTGAGGCAAAGTTCTGCGGAGACGGCGACCGGCGTGTGCTGTTCTGATACTGCCGGCGACAGCGTGGTCCAGTTGGGTAGAAGTCGTCTCGTTCATAATCACCGTAGCTTCGTCTTTCGTCTTGTTGACGGCGTCGGCAATACCTTGAAATATGACCACGGATGCCGCAATAAAAGCAAGTCGGTCGTGTCGTGCGCCAGGTGTTGTAAGGTTGGGAAGATGGTCGCGGTGCAAGCGAGTTGAGCGAGCCATGCACATCGGGCACTGGTAGCTGCATTGGGCTGTGCTGGGGTGCATGTGTCCTAGCAGCAACCTGAGCATAAGTTGGCATGGCCACAGGATAAGAACTCGGAACAGGTGTTACAGTCATCGAGGCCAGGCTTTGGTGGGGCGCAGGTGTCGTTGCAGCACCGTGAGCATAACTTGGCATGGGCACGGGATCTGAGCACGGAACTAGTGTGCCTGTGATCAAGGCCAGTTCCTCCCTCACGACGTCGCGTAAACTAGTAGCAGGTGGCGTCGTTCGAATATCAAGGTGGCGAGATGAAGCCTGTGCATGAAGTTCCTCGTGGATGATAGAGCGGATCAATGAACGCAGCTCTGTGGTGTCATGACTCGAGCTGAGATCAGGCATATCAGGTTTCACCCGAGTGGTTTGAAGCTCCTCGAGGAGCTGACAGGTAGCTACAACATCGGCGACGGTTTGGGGATTCTGCACCACAAGCGCATTAAAAGCGACCGTCGCAATGCCTTTCAGCAGGTGGCGCACGTGGTCGTTTTCCGCCATATGGTTGTCGACGCGGTGGCAAAGGGCGAGAACATCTTCAATGTAAGAAGTGTAAGACTCGCCGGGGCATTGAAAACGTGCACCAAGCTTTTTCTTGGCAATATCCGAGCGCACTGACGGGTTGGCGAAAATCTGGTGGAGCTGGCGCATAAAGGCGGGCCATGTCAAAAAATCGGTAGCGTGGTTTAAAACCACATTTTTGCGACGCCGCTCAAGTAGAAAGCAACGTGGGTGAGTTTCGCAGGCTCATCCCAGTTGTTGATGGCACTCACGCGGTCAACTCCTCGAGCCAGTCTTCCACGTCCTCACCCGGAAGCCCTGCAAACAGCAGAGGATCCTTTTGAGGGCTGGTGACCAGGTGAGAAGGGTTTCTTAGCAGTGGGAGCGGTGGCGCAGCTTCTGCGCTGGGCTGGTCGGTATGCGACATTACCGCACCCAGGACGTTTAAGCGGCGGTCTGAACGGAGCTCCAGGGATGTGTTCTAGAAGACGCTGGGGATGTGTGAGAGCGCGAGAGGACGAGGGAATCAGGCAGCACTCTCCACCACTTGTAAGATGGCGTCCAGTACCCTCAAGACTCTTCTTTATTGTCTTGAGTATGTGCCCCACAACCTAAACTGGAGTGGTGATGATGAGTATGTACAGATGAAAATATGGAACGAGTAATGATTCTCACAATATATATATATATATACATATAAATATATATATATATATATATATATATATATATATATATATATATTATACACATATATATATATATATATATATATATATATAAGAAACTTGCACGGAAGCGGCTTTACTTAAAGTTTTCAGCTGGTGGACCAGCCTTTATCACAGTAATGTGACAAATATTCATACATGGCATTAAAAGCTCCTTTCAGTAACAGGTCAGCGGCATCTGCGCTGGTTAGCATTGCAATTCGCATCATAAAGACTCATGTGCTTCAGAAAAAAAACAGAAAAAAAAGAAAATAAAGAAGAAATGGAGAAAAACAAAAAGGAAAAAAGAGAAAAGCAGAAGGGCACACACATACTGAAGGCACGGTTATGATTCCCTTGCATGTACTGTGACGTGATACTATGCTTATATGTAACTAAGAGATGTAGAAGCGCAGTGTTGTAATGACATTGCATGACATTGTAAGAACAATCTTAGTGTTATGTGAACGTATAATGGAAGCCACTGTTAAATAATGGAAGATAAATTTAAAAAAAAAGAAGAAGGGCAGACATATATGGCGTGATTTAGGCGGTACAATGTGAAACCAGTGTATCATCGCTCCTAATCTAGTGAAAGACAGGTCAGTTTTCCTTTTTTTTTATTTCCAGCGGAAACAGTGTTAAACTTATGAATGAGATATGGTTCGCGTAGTTCACGATCATGGCAGGTGCGGAATGCCGATTCTAGTATTGTGACTTTGAGGTTACTGAATGAGTGGGCGGGCATGTTCACATGTTTTGATATTGGACGGTTTCGTTGGGTTTTAGCATGCGATCTGTTATTGTTGAAATGTTTTCTGGGTGGGGTTTCAGTGTGGTGTATCTATTGCATGTGGCAGGTGCCACACTCAAACAAATACACTAAATTGGATGAATCTCAAATAAAGCTGTCTTTAATTGTGAAAATGAATTGGTCAGATGTGCTGGTGGTCATTATTGACGGCTCTATATGCGATCAAACTTTACAACGCGGTTTCTTGCAACGGCTACAACCAGTACGGTTACTGGTAGCAATTTTAGGCGACGTCAGGATGTAACCTATGTTTTTGAGTGCCTATACACTACTCGAGGGGGCTTAGGAAGGACCGCTTTTAGTCTGTCACTCTGGGTGAGGATGTCGTAAGGGTTACGCAGTACACCTTCAGCTTAGGGGATGGATGCTGAGTGTGTTAGTACCAAATTGGTTGACTGCAGCCCGTTTTTTATGCTACCTTTTAAACAGCCCATCTGATCGCGTTCTCTGGCTTGTTGTATCGCGTCGTCAATAATTTTTTTTCCGGATATTTTTGCTTAAGCAGCTTCTTCTATGAATCATGGCAGCAGCAATTAAAATCTTGATCTTCAGAGCATATGCGCGTAAAGCGCTGTGCTTGGCTATATGGAATTGCAGTCTTCCAATGACGCACGTGGCTACTATCAAAATGAAGAAACTGGTGATTATTTGTTGGCGTTTTAAAAAGCTTCGTAATTAGGCGTCCATGGGAAATGGTAATTGTGGCATCGAGGAATTGATTGATTGATATGTGAGGCTTAACGTCCCAAAACCACCATGTGATTATGAGAGACGCCGTAGTGGAGGGCTCCGGAAATTTCGACCACCTGAGGTTCTTCAACGTGCACCCAAATCTGAGCGCAAGGGCCTAGAGCATTTCCGCCTCCATCGGAAATGCAGCCGCCGCAGGCGGGATTCGATCCCGCGATCTGCGGGTCAGTTGACGTCGAGAAAGGCTACAGACAAGAGTGAGTAAGTATGGGAGAATGTTACAGCGGGAAGTACCTGGTTGAATTTTGCTATGAAGTTTAGAAGTCCTGTTTCCCCATGTGTCCAAATGAGAAACATGTCATCGAAGCAACGTTTGAAATGCACAGGCCTTAGTGGCACACTCTTAAGAAACGAGTCTTCGAGCACTCCCATGAAGATGTTTGCGTAAGTAGGGCCTATCTTTGTACCCATAGATGTTTTACTTATCTGTACGTAATTCCACTGTTGACGTGTCAATTAGCGTGTCAGATTCGGTGTGGTAATATGAATCTAGAACAGTCTGTATACCGTCCTTACGGGGGATGTTAGTGTAGAGGGAGGTGACGTCTATCGTGACCAGAAGCGAACCATCAGGCACTGATATGTGTGAAATTCCATAGAAAAAATTATTGGTATCCTTAACAATGAAGCGAATGTGGGTGGAAGAAATTTCATCAAACTCTCAGCGTAATGAGATATGTTTTCGGTTACTGTTCGAATACACGAAACAATGGGACCGCCTGGATTTCCTGACTTGTGTATCTTTGGGAGCAGGGGAAATCTTCCGACAACAGGGCTCAGCGGAATGATGCTGCGTGCTGTCTTATCGTTGAGCCTTTTCTTTTTTACTAATGCTTTAATGGTGTTTTTTATGATGACGAGATTGTCAGTGGTAGAATCAGCGGGAAGTTGTTGGTAAAAAGCAGTGTCAGATAACTGTCGTACAGCTTTGAATATATATATATATATATATATATATATATATATAGGATATGGCACAACGGGAGCGTTGTCAACAAGGATAAATATATTTATTTCCCAACAGTTTCGGGAGGGGACCTCCCTTCATCAGGGGATGAGTTATACTGACATGAACTTCCTTGCTGCCGCGTCCCTCTCGCCTCGAAAGACGTTTGCGAGAGTGAGAGGGAACTGGAAGAAGGAAAAAAAAGAGAAAAAAGACGAAAAAAGAAAGAAAAGAAAGAAAGTAAAAAAGAGGAAGAACCACTGTGAACGAAGCCAACTGTCCGTCTACATCCACCTACGGTTCATATCACGTGCTGTTCAGTTCTTGGCGTGTGTCTGGCCACCCAAGATTGTCGCCGCGGTGCCGGGAGGGCCCGGGACGGCGTGCCTAAAGAAAGGGGTTTCCCCGTAATTGGTCGTTTGGTCGTGCGGCGGGCGGCGAGCGGTGTGTGTAAAGGAAAGGTTTCTCGTTAATGGGTCGGTCGGCTATTTACCTTTAATCTTCGTCCGTTTCCCTTCAACGGTCATGAAGTGGTAGGCGAACGTAAACACTTTGTATGTGCATGTGAAAAAAAAATGTACAGTGTACACGTACGAGTCAGTCAGAAAAAAGCATGGTCTCCAGCTATCAATCTTTGTCACCAATTTTCTCCTGGCTTACTTCTCGGAGGCAGTTGAGTTTTCCGGGGTCCTCGTTGATACCGGCTACTAATGTACGAAATTGGAAAATAAAATATGCCTCACGCTGTTCGCGCTCGCGTCTGTTTGAAAAACCGGACTGCAAAAGAGTTACGCTAATATTTTTAAAACTGAGGTTTGGCAGGCGCAGATGTCTAGATAAAGGTAGCTTCGGCAGTGAAGTGGCGTGGTACCGGTGATTATTGAACCGCAGCCGAAATGGCGTGTCTGTTTGGCCGATATATTCTTGTCCGCAGATGTTGCAATGTAGCATGTATATTACGTTACTGGAGTCACAATTAAGGCTTTCAGTTATGCAGAATTTGAAATCCGAGAAGTTCGCTTTGGATTCACGTGTTGTGAGCATCTGTGGGCATACCTTGCATCGAGATTTTCCGCAGGGATGGCACCCTGATTGAATTTTGGGGGTGTTTGTTTTTGCCCTGACAAGAATGTCCTTCAGATTTTTATCCCGGCGGTACACCACGTGAGGTGGCTTCGCGAAAATAGAAGTTAGTCGTTTGCTTTGCCTGATTATGTTGAAATGGCGGGAAAGTATGTTGTTGATTCGTGGCGCTGATGAGGAGTAAGTTAGTACAAGGTTCGTTTGGGAAGTCGTTTTAGGTACTTTGTTTGGTCCCTTAATTATATCATTCCTGTTCACGTTGCGAGCACGTAGTATGGCATCGTCAATAATGTCTTCCGGATAATTTTGTTTCAAAAAGGAATGCTTTAGGTGTTCCGCGTGTCTGTCAAATTCCCGCATATCGGTGCATATTCTTCGGTACCGGTAGGCCTGAGAATATGGAATACCCGTTTTGCAATGCTTTGGGTGGCTGCTGTTGAAATGTAGGTACATTTGACGGTCTGTAGGCTTTTTGTAAAGGTTTGTTGACAAGCGGTCATTTTCGACCGTGACAGTAACGTCCAAAAAGTTAATGCTAGTTTTGGAAATTTTGTGCGTGAATTTTATTGACGGGTGGCATTTGTTAAAATCCTCTATGAAGCGGAAAAGACTTCCCTCATCATGGTTGCATATCATAAAAATATCGTCTAAGTATCTTCTGTAGTAGAAAGGTTTCAAGGTGCGTCCCTCAATGAATGGGATTTCAAGTGAAGCCATAAAGGTGCTCGCGAAGTTTGGGGCCATTTTCGTGCCCATTGCAGTGCCACTGACCTGAAGGAAATGCTTGCCGTTGAACTCAAAATGGTTATAATTTAGTACAAGTTCAAGAAGTGTAAACAGTACCTCGCCACTTACACTAGTTGATGAGTCAGATTTTACATATTCAGAAACCATAGCCGCTATTCCGTCATGGTGGGGTATGTTGGTGTACAGTGAGCACACGTCCATGGTCACCAGAAAACTGCCGCCTGGGATGTCGAGACTTGAAGTTTCGCAGATGAAGTGGTTTGTGTCCTTTAGGTAATAGGGAAAATTTGGGGGGGTGTTTTTTATTAAGGAATTGATGAATTCTGATATATTTTCTGTTGATGTGCTGTTACTGGATACTATCGGACGTCCCGGATTACCTGCCTTGTGTATTTTGGGGAGCAAATAGAATCGACCGGGAACAGAGTGGGCCGGTAACATTGCTTTTAACATTTTGCCGGTAATTTTCTCGTCCCGGCGGAGATTGTTTAGGGTTACTTTTATCTCCCTTTCAAATTCGGGAGTCGGGTCCGTTGGAAGTTCTTTGTAGAATTTTGTGTCTGATAGCTGTCGTTCCCCTTCCTTTAAGTAGTCCGACGTATTTAGAATTACTATGCAGCCTCCTTTATCAGCCGGTTTGATAGTAATTCCAGTGTTTTTTCGTAGTTCATCGAGTGCCCTTCGTTCTGACTTTGATATGTTGTTTCGATATGGCCGATTTTTTCCATACGCTCTGATGATATCTTTTTGAACTGCTGATATATACATATCGAGGTGTTTGTCCCTCTGCTCACCCGGACACCATGATCTGTCACCACCAATCACTCTATTCTCGTTCGTACAGTCCTTGCGATCATGAAAGTATTCACGGAGGCGGAGATTACGAGCAAAGTTATCGAGGTCTTGGTACAGTTCAAATTCATTGAATTTACCGGATGATGATGGACAAAAGGTCAAGCCTCTCGACAAAAGTTGAAGCTGAGCGGGTGTGAGTGTTGTGTTTGACAGATTGAGGACATTTTCCTCATAAGTTTTCGGCTGCTCTTGGCTGTCACGTGGCACGGGAGTGTCAGCGTCATATTCGAGAGTAAGGATGTTTTGATTAGGATTGCACTGTGGTTCTTAGTTCCCATTTTTCTCCTCAAAGTTAGGTTGAGGTACGGGTGGTCCCTGGTGTTCTTGTACGGCCTCATTCCTATTTTCCTGTTGCAGAGCAGTGGAGCTACTGCAATCCCGCTTGAATTTTCTATCTTTTACTACTGAAATTTCGCCTCTCTTCTTTAGTTCATATCTTTCCAGTTCTCTTGCCTCATGCTCTCCGAGATTAGATACCAATTTCTGCGTGGCCTCCGTGACACTGTGTTCGGCGGCCTTACGCTCACAATGGTCCGCAATGATTCGAGTCAGTTGCAAGGACGCTTCTAGTAATATTTTTTCCCACTTCCCCCTTTCTGCTTCACTTAGTGTAGACATTGAGGGGTTGCAGGCTAGGCGGAGACCCTTAGGTGCAATTTCGTGAGAAAGATATTTGTTTAGTTGTTCTGCGTGTTTTTCGTATTGCACCCGCTTTTCAATGATTTTCCTAATCGATAGAAATGAGTGGGACCATGCCTGTTTAAGACAGCCCGTACCTTTTGTTTCCCCGTGTCATTTAGAAGCCGCCGCCTTGGTCTTCGCCGCATTCGTCCGCCTGGTGTTGTAAGGCCTCGCTGGTGGGAGTGGCGACGTCGTCACTGCTGGGACCCTGGATGGCTCTTTGTGTCCCTCGGCTCCCTGTTGTTGAGTGGGTTTGGCACTGGAGTTTACCGTGCAAGCCGTTGCCGCCGATCTCTGACTCACTGGTGGGACCCGCTGGCTCGCTGGCCTCGCTGGTGGTAGTGGCGACATCGTCACTGCTGGTGGTCACAGTGGTTCTTCCTCTTTTTTACTTCCTTTCTTTTCTTTCTTTTTTCGTCTTTTTTCTCTTTTTTTTCCTTCTTCCAGTTCCCTCTCACTCTCGCAAACGTCTTTCAAGGCGAGAGGGACGCGGCAGCAAGGAAGTTCATGTCAGTATAACTCATCCCCTGATGAAGGGAGGTCCCCTCCCGAAACTGTTGGGAAATAAATATATTTATCCTTGTTGACAACGCTCCCGTTGTGCCATATCCCATACCTTCACGAAGACTAACTGGCCCATTGAATTATTACTCCCACTATATATATATATATATATATATATATATATATATATATAGTCTAGTAGATCCTCCGTGAGCGGTCACAACGTGGTTTATTTCGACGTTTCGGCCTAGAGTGTGGCCTTCATCAGGACACATGGGGTTTATTCCTGATGAAGGCCAGACTCTAGGCCGAAACGTCGAAATAAACCACGTTGTGACCGCTCACGGAGGATCTACTAGACTATATGCAACGCTACGGCCACTCAACCACCATGCCTGCCTATATATATATATATATATATATATATATATATATATATATATATATATATATATATATATATATATATATATATATATAATTGGCCACTACCGCCGCAACATCGACACGTTGGCGCGAGGCGCGAGCTGAGACTGCCTGGTTGCTGTTGCGACGACGCCCGTATATCCGACCAGCTCTTGTTGCTTCTCTCCTGACGCTGCTACCACTTATCGCTTTGCATTTACATTGTATTTTGGTGGAGGCTGCTGCAGTTTTCCCCGACCCTGGAATTGCGTAAACGAAAACTGCCGTCCGTCATGCCTGACGACGCTGTCTTCACACTCCCCCGGCCTTCGCCACCCAGGGGCTGTCCCGATGCCCAGCTCCTGCGTGAACCCGACTACTTCAGCAGCACAGACGCGAAAGATGTTGAGGTTTGGCTGGAATCCTATGAACGAGCCAGCGGTACCAACAATTGGGATGATGCCATAAAACTGGGTACCGTGATGTTTTATTTACCGGATGTCGCCAAGCTTTGTTACAGAAACCACGAGACGGACATTCCTACTTGGACAACCTTCAAGACCTGCATAACAGCTGTTTTTTGGACGCCCCGCGGTGCGCAAACTTCGCGCAGAACAACGACTACGAAGCCGGTCCCAACAAACTGGTGAGACATTCACCAGCTACATCGAGGACATCCTCGACCTCTGCCGGCGTGTGGACCCGACGATGCTGGAAACTGAAAAGGTACGACACCTTATGAAAGGCATTTCCGACGAGGCCTTGCAAATGCTCCTCTCGAAAAACCCTGTCACTGTCTCGGAGCTCATCGAGCTGTATCAGAGTTTTGACGAGCTCCGACGACAGCGTCTTCTTACGCGACGGCCTCTCGTCCCTGATAACACCCTCTCAAGCTTGGCAACCACCTCAGACCTTCACTCGCTGCTATCGCACATGAAAGACTTTGTTCGCGCTGAGGTCACTCGCCAGCTGTCGCTGCTATCAACAGCTGGCCAATCGCCATCACATCTACCAGCAAACATTCGTGAGGTGATCCAGGAGCAAGTTTGCATTGCTCTGCCACCTGCCCGCGACACTTCGCCATCGTCGACTCCTGTGGCCTGTGCCGAAGTGAATGCAACTCTAAGCTATGCTGAGGTTGCCGCAAGGCCACCTATTCAGACTTTTAGGTCACTACCATCAGCCGTGCCCACTTCTCGGTGCGCTCAGCCAGGTCCCTTCAGAGTGGTGGACAATAGAGTACACCCGACAATCGGCCGATATGCTTTGCCTGTGGGTTGCCTGGCCACATAGCGCGATACTGCCGTCGGCGCGTTCCTGCCTATCATCAGAACTACCACCAGAGCTTCCAACTTGTCCCTTATGTGCCACCACGCCCTTCGTTCGTAGGCTCTCAGCATCCCGACCAGATGTCATCGTACGCCGACCACTACCGTCCTGTTAACCGTCGCTCGCCATCACATCGACGCCGCTCGCCATCGCCGATGCGTCGTCGTCCTTCATCGCCGGAGCGGGAAAAACTAATTGCCGAAGTTCCAGAGGCAGGAACTGCGATACCCGCGGAAAGACCAAGGCCTCTCTCTTCACCGACGAATGTACTGGACGTATATGTGGAAGGGGTCACTGCACTCGCTCTTGTCGACACTGGTGCCGCAGTTTAAGCGATCAGTGCCAGACTCTGCCGCTTGCTCAAAAAAGTTATAACGCCACAAGCAAGTACATCGCTTCGTACAGCAAGCGCAGAGCACGTCACGCCGGCCACCGCCTGTACTGCTCGCATTGCGATTGACGACCTCATCTATGTCGTCGAATTACTAGTGTTGGATTCCTGTTCCCAGGACCTCATTTTAGGCTGGGACTTTCTCTCCGCTAATAAGGCCGTCATCGACTGCTCACGCGCTGAGGTGGCATTTGAAGTGTTTAGCGACGCTACTTTACATGACGCGGTTGAAACCGGGGACAAACCATTTGTTGCTGAAGACATTACCATACCGCCGCACTCCTTTGCCCTTGCCATGGTGTCTTGCAACGCGCTCGCCGAATCAAGTGCCCTTCTGCCGTTTTCGTTCTATCTGCCGTTTTCGTTCATCGCAAGTGTTCGCTACTACCTCATACCCTTTTGGAACTTCATGACGGTGTCGGCAGACTGCTCATCTCAAATATGCTGTCATGTCCTGAAACAGCACTTTGGGGCGAGTGCGTCGGGCGTGTTTACAGTCCCGACCCTGCTGCAATTATTGACATGCCGACTGGTTCTTTCGCCGAACACGAAGTCGCTGGATTAACCTGTACCTCTTCACTGCAGACTACAAGACCTGACATACTGAACAGCTCCATCGCCGACACGTTGACTGTTTCCCAGCGTGCTCAGCTTCTACGACTCCTGGACAAGTTCCGTTCTTCGTTTGACTGCCAGCATAGTCCCTTCGGCCACACATCAGCTGTGTGTCACCGCATCGACACGGCCACCAGCACCACTGCGTCAAAGGCCATATCATGTCCGTGACATAGCACCAGGTTATCGGTGACCAAGTAGCTGACATGCTCAAGCGTGGCGTCATCCAGCCTTCGAATAGCCCCTGAGCATCTCCAGTCGTTCTCGTTAAGAAGAAGGACGGGTCAATTCGCTTCAGTGTTGACTACCGTCGTCTTAACAAAATAACTCGAAAGGACGTTTACACCTTACGGATAATCGACGATGCCCTTGACAGCCTTCAAGGTGCGGAGTTCTTCTCTTCTATTGACTTACGGAGCGGCTACTCGCAAGTCCCTATGGCGCCTGAAGATCAGCCTAAAACAGCTTTTGTCAAACCTGATGGCCTTTACGGATTCCACGTCATCCCTTTCGGTTTTTGCAACGCACCCGCAGCATTCGAGCGGATGATGGACAATCTTTTGCGTGGCCTGAAGTGGAAAACATGCCTGTGCTACTCAGACGACGTGGTTATATTTTTTCCAGATTTTCCCACGCATCTCCGCAGGCTAGATGAATTACTACAGTGCCTAACAGACGCCGGCCTTCAGCTAAACCTGAAAAAATGCCGCTTCGGCGCAAGTCAGCCCACGATTCTCGGCCATGTTTTCTCTAAAGACGGTATTCTTCCTGACACCGCCAAGCTTCAGGCAGTTGCAAAGTTCCCTATACCCTCATCTCTGAAGGATGTGCGCAGCTTCCTCGGACTCTGCTCGTATTTCTACCGCTTTATCCGGAATATTGCGATGATCACCGTCCCCTTGACTAAAGTTTTGTGGAATGACTCGAAAAGTTACGCTTGGTCACCCGCCTGTTATGTGTCCTTCAAAAAGTTCCGTCACCTGTTAACCTCACCGCCAATCTTGCGTCACTTCGACCCGACTGCTCCGATTGAGGTACACACCGATGCAAGCGGTGTTGGACTCGGCGCTGTACTCGCGCAGCGCAAATCGGGATTCCAGGAATACCTAGTTGCTTACGCAAGCCGTACCCTCCCCAAAGCGGAGAAAAATTATTCTGTAACAGAGAAGGAGTGTCTGGCAATTATTTGGGCTCTAAGTAAATTTAGATCGTAGCTATATGGCAACCCTTTCGACGTAGTCACCGATCATCACACGTTTTGTTGGTTATCCATGTTGAAGGACCCCTCCTGCAGTTTAGCTCACTGGGCTTTGCGGTTGCAAGAGTTTGACATCCGTGTTGTCTACAGGTCTGCCTGACGTACACACTGATGCCAACGCCCTACCGCGTTCACCTGTATCATCGGAAAGTTCTGCCTGTCTATAGGCCGTAGACAAAATGGTTGCGTTTCCAGCAAACTACGACATGGCGTCTGAGCAACGTAAGGATGACTGGATCAACACTTTTCGGCGATTTCTTTCAGACCCGTCGACTTCTTTATCTTCTCGAACACAACGCCGTCAAGCGGTTCACTTTGAGATCTGCGATGACCTCATTTATCGCAGGAAATCAAGTCTGACGGCCGAAAATGGTTACTGGTCATACCTGCCATCTTCCTGCTGCAATACGTTCAGCTTTCCACGCTGGCCCTCAGTGCGTACATGCGGGCATCTTCAAAACATACGCTCGGATTTCCTATTGGTTTTATTGGCGAGGCATGTACACCTTTGTGCGCAAGTACATTCAGTCATGCACGCAGTGCCTACGACAGAAAGCTCTGTCTCATCACACCTCTGATCCGATCCAGCCAATTCCTCGCCCAGCCAGGCCTCTCGACCTCTTCGGAATCGATCTTTACGGGTCTCTTCTATTCACGGCTTTCGGAAACCATTGAATTGTTGTCGCTGTCGACTACTTGACGCGATACGCAGAAATAGCCGCTTTGCCTGGTGCCACAGCACGTGACGTATCATTTTTTTTCCTGCAGAACTTCATTCTTCGTCACGGCGCACTGCGTGAACTTCTCAGTGACAGAGGACGTGTGTTCTTCTCTGAAGTCGTCAATGCACTCCATGTAGAATGCCGTATCATTCACCGGACTACCACCGCCTACCATCCCCAAACGAATGGCTTGATGGAAAGATTCAACCGTACCCTTGGCGACATGATATCTAAGTATGTTGCCTTAGACCACTCCGATTGGGACCTCATTCCCCCTTTTACGACATGCGCCTACAATACTGCTCCACAGGCGATTTCGGGCTTTCCGCCATTTTTCCTGTTATATGGCCGACACCCTTCCACCACACTAGCTACCATTCTGCCCTCCCGCCCCGATTCCTCCGGGTCTACGCCCATCTCTGAAGCGGCCCGGCGCGAGGAATGACGTAAGCTCGCCCAGTCGTTCACAACCATCGACCAATGGAGACAAAAATCTCGGCGTGACGATAACCACCCGTACCCTAACTATGTTACGGACACCCTTGTGTGGCTTTGGGTTTCAGCTCTCCGTACAGGTGTTTCTTTGAAACTTGTTTCAAAATACCAGGGACCCTACCACGTTGTTTCGCAGGCTTCACCTGTTAACTGCATCATCCAACCCCTGACGCCATCCACAGACCAGCGCTTTCACGGTCGTGAAACCATTCACGTACAGCGGTTGAATCATACTACGATCCGCTCATACTCTGTTCTCCGTGAGTCGCCACGATGGCTCTTTTTCCGACGGTGGACGATATTTAGTGAAAAGGAATGCCCACTACCGCAGCGACATCGACACGTTGGCGCGAGGCGCGAGCTGAGACTGCCTGGTTGCTGCTGCGACAACGCCCGTATATCCGCCCAGCTCTTGTTGCTTCTGTCCTGACGCTTCCACCGCTTATCGCCTTGCATTTACATTATATATACATATATATATATATATATATATATATATATATATATATATATACACATATATATACATATATATATATCTATATATATGAGATCTAACAGACAGTAATGCCAAGAAATGTACAGGGGAAGTTATTAGAACCAATGGAATGTAAATAAGAAGAAAAAAAAGTGGATGAAAAAATAACCAGCCGTGAGCAGGAATCGAACCTACGACCTTCGAATAACGCGTTCGATACTCTAACCACTGAGCTACCACAGCGGCCTTCCCTCCATCCACCTTTTTGGGTTTTATATGTGAATTTAGAAGTAGGAGTGACAGTCAGCGCCATCTATAAGCCAAACGACGAGTGTGAAAACACTCCTATGCGCATGTTTGGCGTCACGTAGCACGTGAACTTATTATGAACGGGCAGCTGATTAATTGTCCCTCTTATACAACCTAAACACACCAAGTCTGCCAGTACGACAGTACGTCCTGCTCACGGCTCTTTATTTTTTCATCCACTTTTCTTTCTTCTTATTTACATTCCATTGGTTCTAATAATTTCCCCTGAACATTCCTTGGCATTACTGTCTGTTAGATCTCAATAATATTGTGTTAAAACACGGAAAAACGAGCCCTTAGGTATACACTTCTTTCCCTTATTTCATTGAACGAGGGTCTCGTACTGGCAGACTTGGTGTGTTTAGGTTGTATAAGAGGGACAATTAATCAGCTGCCCACTCATAATAAGTTCACGTGCTACGTGACGCCAAACATGCGCATAAGAGCGTTTTCACACTCGTCGTTTGGCTTATAGATGGCGCTGACTGTCACTCCTACTTCTAAATTCACATATAAAACCCAAAAAGGTGGATTGAGGGAAGGCCGCTGTGGTAGCTCAGTGGTTAGAGCATCGAACGCGTTATTCGAAGGTCGTAGGTTCGAATCCTGCTCACGGCTGCCATGGATACTTGCTCACTCAATTGGAAATGTCGCATGCATAAAAATTAGAGCCAAAACTGCTTTTTCACAGAACCCGTCATATTGCAATTGAACAATTCAACGTGTTAGAAAGTTCGAAAAGCCCGTTTTCACTTCTACCTTTCACTGCGGTACGCTTGTGGGCCTAAATACTCTTCGACAAAGCTCGCGCTTCATTTTAGAGATATAAAATTAAAACATAATTATCAGCGCTTCAAATGACCAATCTCGCCAACGTCGACACCAACTGCCTGTGCTAGCGGTGCTAAGCCAAGCTAGACATGCAATGTTATTAGCCAACCTTCCCAAGCCCATTACAAAAAATAGTGCCTCCCACTAAGTTTTTTTTTTGTACTGGGAGCATTGTGAACCCGCTGGAAGTGCTATCATTTTGCTGGGACGCGCGAGGTGGGTCACTAGAGCTGGAGGGCATTGGTATTGTACAGTCGCAATCCTTTTGTGAGTGAAGAGAGGAGAACGTGGCTTGCGGTGCTACTAGCGACGTTAGGTGACACGTGATAGAATCTGCGTGCAAGCGCGTGGAGGCTAGCTTCCCAACCTGCTTTACGTCACCGATGTGCTGTGCGTCGTCTGCTAACTTATTTGCGGCATCCTTCGTGGTCGTATTTAAACGGCAACTAAAGTATACATGCTTTCAGTTCAATCCGTGCGTTTCTGATGCCTGTCATGTCAATTGGTTTTTGTCTTTTTCCTGCGATCTTGTAGTCGTACAGTGAACTAGTAAAGGAGCACAAACACCTGAACTGTTATTTCGTTCACGTTACACGAATGATTGATTACTTTCAGGAAGATGTATCAGCAATCTGGAATAGTTTACCTCTATGTTACAATATTATTTTGTCATGTCCCCTTTTGAAAATTAAGAGCACTGCGGCCATTGCGGAAGGTAGTGAAGAGTACAGAGCTGGCGAAAAGCAACTATGTGCTCGAATATTCTGCCAATCTTGCCGAACATTCTATGTCGTCGCCGCGTTAATAGGGTGCCGCACCATTGCTTCTTTTATCTATATTGTCATATGTTTTAGCATATGCTCAAGCTTGCCAGAGGAGAACCACTGGGATCCGGCGAATTTCTGTGTACTCGTTCAATATAATATTTGCAGTGTGCCCCGGCGCTAGGTTATGCTGAAATACAAAATGGGCGTCGAGGAAAGCCCCCAGCGATAAATCAACAATGATGCTTTAAACATACCATATTTTGAAGTTTATTCGTGAGTCAGGTGGATGATAATCAGAAGTTAAATATTATCGCCACGTTGAAGCACCCGGCTTTCCTACCGTCACGCGCTTGCTCATCTGACGCAATGTGCGCGATGGTAGAATCTTCTCAGCCCTGCCGCACTGCGCATGAGCGATGCTTCGTGGTTCCGCCATTTAACAGCGCTGGCATCCCCTAAAGCCACGCGCTTCTGTGTTCAATCTCAAAGAGATTGCGACTGTACTGGAGAAGGCTGGCATAGCTGTGATATCGCTGGTCTCAGCACTGGTCTGACTGAAATACGTAGCACTCTGGGACGCTGAGCACTGGGACCAGGGTGAGACACGCTAGAGGCACCACACAGACACGCTGCTCGCTGGTAAGCCAGGAAACTGTGCACTGGGGCCCGGTTTGAGCGCGCTTGCAGATTCGCAGGTTGTAAGCCAAAGTAGCAACATGTTGTGCTAGGCTGCGCTTCAGTACTGGAGCTGCAAAATGCTTTAATGCATGGCGTACGGGCACGCTTAGCGACACGCATTTGAAGTATTGGCAAAGACCACATTGAAATAACCGTGTGCACGTATGGGCTGCAGCGAAAAAAATGCGTGTTGCTGCCATGTGAAAATGCTTCAGACGGTCAAGCAGATGACCAGCTCGACCATCCGAAGATCAGCTTGCTGAATCGCTACGTCAATTGTACGCTGCTTAGATTATACGAGCTCGCATATCAGGATGAAGAAATCTCTTCCACTGACACGTTATAACAAAGCGTATATATGATTGATTGATTGATTGATTGATATGTGGGGTTTAACGTCCCAAAACCACTATATGATTATGAAAGACGCCGTAGTGGAGGGCTCCGGAAATTTAGACCACCTGGGGTTCTTTAACGTGAACAAAGCGTATATAACCTACGTTTCTATTATTCGAACTCAATTGCACGTTACGTGTTCGTCGAGCGGCTGTGATCAGGAATCTCAACTTTTGCTTTTAGGCCGTCGTTGACTCCCAACATGTTCTCACGCTGTGTCAAAAACAGACATTTCAGGTACATTAGCGTGCATACTGGTTGTGCAGATATGCTTGATGACGCGTCTTAATCGTCGATACAACTGAGTGTATGCGCAGCCTACGGCCACGGTATAACGTCTTACGTATTGACGCGTATACTTATTCGCTCGTCGTTCCTTTGCGTATGCTAGTCCGAAGCAATGTGTGTAGCGAATGTTCAGCATTATACAACGTCGAGATTTGTCGCCACCAAGAAGCGAAAAGTTCAGCATATAACCTTCTTGGTGAGCGAGCAGGCGGGTGCTTCGCACGGACGTTAGAAATAGGCAGAGTTAATTAGTGAAACTGTGCATTTAAGTTAGCATCGAGGTATATTGCAAGTAGAGCTAACAATAAGGAGTTTTTCAACGCCCAGCTCGATCGCAAGCAAGATGTTTTACAGCCGGGACGATAACCGACAAAAAGTAGTCTCACCTTGCAGTGTTGTGAGCTCACAAAACAGGCGTACATTGAGAAAAATTGAGAATTTACGTAATTCAATCGATCTCATGAACAAATTTTGGCTGGAAGCAGTTTTGCGATGCTGCAGTAACCCCAGCTTTGTGAGAAACCTCATTAAAGTGTAGGCTGACTGTACACATTGGTGTGCAAAATTATTTCTCGAGAACTGTCTCAATACTTGCTGTATATTACGTACATAGCACAAATGGGAAATTTAGTGTCTGCTCGCACTGCCCATGTGTCGCTGTTGAAATAAGACAGCTGGTGCTGCAGGTTGTGCCATAATTGCCTTTAATTACCGCATTTGATTACAAAGGCTTGACCTGCAATGTATGTCTTGCTCAAGGTAAATTTGCTAATTAGAATACATTGGTAAGACGTATGTCATACTTTATTTCTTCGGATCCTGTATCTTCTATAATTCCTTGAGATAAAGCAGTACCTTTTTTTCAGAACTACCTTTTGCTGGAATGGTCATGAAATCATCGCAGTCTGCTACGGAGAAAGGAAATAACTAGGTGGCGGCATACGGTCACAATATTTAGGCCTGTATAGTCATATCTCGATCCAATAAAACCTAAAACTATGAAGTGCCCATTATAATGAAGCAGTTTTCATTTGTTGTCGAATATTCATAAGGTAAAGTGTTGTTGTTTGCCTCAATTAGTGAATGAATTCATCCACCAAACCAGATGCAACAAAGTTTCTCTTGAAACAATAAAGTAAACATAGGGTGATTGCTGTCTAGTTTTAATTAAACCCGGGTGTTATTTCAAGCGTGCCCCCTATTCCAGCTTCAAGGCGGTTTTGCTAGGGTGCATCACACTTTTTATACGTGACGCGTTTCTCAGTGAACTGCAGGCACTTTCAGCGCTTCCATCTCCGTATATATATATATATATATATATATGAGATCTAACAGACAGTAATGCCAAGGATTGTACAAAGGAAGTTATTTGAACCAATGGAATATAAATAAGAAGAACGAAGAAAGAAAAGTGGATGAAAAAATAACCCGCCGTGAGCAGGAATCGAACCTACCACCTTCGAATAACGCGTTCGATGCTGCATTCAAAAGTCGTAGGTTCGATTCCTGCTCACGGCTGGTTATTTTTTCATCCACTTTTCTTTCTTCTTTCTTCTTATTTACATTCCATTGGTTCTAATAACTTCCCCTGTACAATCCTTGGCATTACTGTCTGTTAGAACTCATTAATATTGTGTTAAAACACGGAGAAACGAGCCCTTAGGTATACACTTCTTTCCCTTATATATATATATATATATATATATATATATATATATATATATATATATATATATATATATATATATATATATATATAAATATATATATATATATTGTCACGGGGTCGTGACGTGGCCAAAGACAGAAAACTTCGTGTTGGGATTTAACTGTTTATTTGGGCGAACCTGTGCCCGGTAAAGGGAAAGTATAATTACAGCAGCAGTCTTGCACAGATAGCAGTCTCGGACTGATAGCGGCGAACGCAGCGTCGGCCTTCGATCAACAACTGACAAGCGGCGAAGCGCGTCGGCATTTATACCCTTGCCGTCTGTCACACCTGTCCCGTTTATTAGGGAGGCGATCGCCGGGCTAATTCCAAGAGCCGAAATATCGGCCCCCCGAACCGCACCACGAAAGCGTGGACAATTTAGAAGTGGTCCTTATTGGTGCGCCAGCGGACGCCGGCTGTGGCCCAAAGAACAAGACAGAGCCGAGAGTTGATAAACAAACAAATTATATTCTCAATAATGGCAGATCGAAAATAATACACAGAAATGCACACTCCACAATAGTTACATACAATACGTCACCAATCAGACAACGTACTACACAGTACAATCAGCCACACTCAAAACAACTGACACAGACAACGATACGCACTACAATGCAGTCGCATGCATTGAACAACCAAGACACTTAAAGACTAAAGAGATAAAAAACCTATTCAGTCCAAAGTCCTTGGAACAAAAGTCTGAATGATACTCTTCCGAGAATCACTCACTCAAAGTCCAGCGTTGTTGTCGTTCCGTAGTTCTCGAAGTTTCTCTTCCAGGAAACCTCGCGTCCTCTAATGGCCACTCTCCAAGCTTCAAACTTCTTCGCCGGAAATCCGTCGGCTTCACACACGCAGCTGTTGCCCGCGTCTTCGCTCGATAGCGGTAAACCCACGCTCTTGCCTGTAGCTCGAGCCGTCCCTACGGACCAAAAACTTCGCCGACTACACGGCGGACTCTCTACGCACTCTGGCGCTCACTTCCGTCTCCTCTTGTTCTGTCACTACGGGCAGAACGTTCGCCGACTACACTGCGGAATTCCTACGCGCTCTGGCGTTAACTTCCGTCACCTCCTGATTTCTCGTCTCGGCTGCTCGGTTAAATACCTTGCGCGCGACTTTCCAGATGTTTCTCGTCATTTCGTCGGCGCGATACGCAGCGAAGGCTGGGGAGAGGCACGAGACGGTTCGACTGCCCTCTCCGGAGGATGATTCACTCGGTCTGACCCCGCCTCCTTCGTTCTAGAAAAATCGCGGTCTTGCTGGGCCGCCGATGTGGGGTGAAGAGGATCGTCTGCGAAGCCGTGCTTCTGCGGGGAGAGCGCGCGCCCGGGAGCCTTGGATGTTTGCTTTCTTTTTTTTTCTTTTTACCTCGCGGCGTTTCTGCCGCCCGTTGTCGCAAGGATTTGGCGGCGCGCTCTTTTTTAGCGCTCGTTCTGTGACACTGCCCCCCACTTTAAGAATATTATCTCATAATATTCAAACCACACAAACGAGCGCGAACAGTCACCACACACTCTCACAGACTGTAACCCAATCCGTCGCTCGTAACCCAATCTAAGACTGTAACCCAACCCAAGACTGTAACCCAATCCGTCGCTTTCTTCGTCACTGCTTTGACGCTTCCTCCGTTTTTCAGAGCGTGTACAAGTACTTATGTGCGCGTAAATTCAATCACAAAATCCACAGGATATTCGCAAAGTTCATCTAGAGCACTACATGGGAGCGAACATCTAGAAAAACTTGTTTTGGCGTGTTACGCAAGGAGGGCTGTGTCTGTGCCATCTGTTTCTTAACCAAGTAATGTTACGTTTCAAGCTAAAAGAGACCAGAGAAACACTTTTTTATGTTCTTTTTTTTTCAAACAACTGTAGTACACCACATTCTTGACTTTTTTGTATCTTCACAGGTGATAACGACACACCTTGTCACCTTTCTTGCGCGAACTTGTGTTCTCATATTGTTTATTCAGGGCGACTTTTCGATATATTACCTAACTTATGGGAAAAGAAAGCTCCTTATGAAAGACCTAATATTGTAGGCCCGTGTGCTCAGATTTGGATGCAGGTTGAAGAACTCTAGGTGGTCGAAAGTTCCAGAGCCCTCCACTACGACGTGTCTCATTTTCATAGGGTGGTTTTGGGACGTGAAATTTCACTTATCAATCAACCAATCTATGAGAGACTTACTAAAGAAAGTTTTTTTGCTGTGCCCCTTTACCTTTGAAAGTATAAAAAATCATATGTACAAGACGTACTAAAGCGAGTGAAAAACACGTGGACACCACCCAACGTTTAAACTTTCTTGTTCAAACTTCATACCGGAATCTTGCCATTGAAGCCATGGCTTGAAGAGAGAAGGACGTATGTACTATAGGGAAGCAGCTGTCCCCTGTGTAAAAAAGTTGAAACCATTGAACATGTATTTCATGATTGTAAGAATGCCATTTTTGCGACATTTTACAAGCGACTGTAAAAAAGTATTTGTCTGCTACTCCGCATGAATTTCGTTTTTTTGCCTTGTGATGGTTCTGTGCAAGATTTGGACGTTATTTGCTTGCTTGGTCTTCATACGGTTTAGTGTAGTATGTTATCGTGCAGGCATTTCGATATATGAGTGCTGTCTGTTCATGAGTGTTTCGTGAAAGCTGTTATCAAAGTGCGAGATGCGTATAAGGCTACCGACTGTGTTGAAGATGTAATGTCTTTGTTTGATGCGTTAACCCACGTGAAATGCGTGTGATGGGTGATTGTCAGATGAACTTGACCTGCAGTCAAGAAGGAAATAAAAAAAGCAGTCTACTGTAGTGGTTAGCATGGCAAGCTGGCAATCAGTAGTGCGTCTAAAAGTTAAAGGTGGAAGTCCCACTCGGTCATATTTTTTTAACATTTCACTTACTCTTCTTTTTTGTCGTAGTGTTCGTATTTAGCTAACCTTACAATCCGCATGTAAGCGGAGATCCATCAAAAACAACTTAAAAGCCCGATTCCGGCTTCAGTTCTCCCAAATTCGTTCGTGAGGTGCGTTGTTACTCTATTTGGTAGAGTAATGCTATACCCTGCTTGGGGCAGCGTTATGCTATTCTGTTGAGGTCAAGTGCTTTGACCCGTTCGGCTAAATAACTGTACTGTGCCTCAACACGAGGTGATATACTCTAGAAGAAAACGTGAAATATGGGACGAGAATGTACTCTCCCAAAAAGAATGCCCAGCACTCTCATAGTTTTTAGAGTGTATCGCTTTTGCAGATTGCGTTTTTTTTTGTTATTCATGGTATTTAGTACAACGCCTAGGAAATAGAAGTATTGATAGCGCATATGGCAGTGGTATGGTACTCTTCAGGCTTGCGTAGCAGAAGAACTTTAGCGAGGTTGAAAAAAGGTCGTGAAGGTGCAAGGATACCTAAATAATGTCAAATCACTATGTGTCCCATAAAGTGGAAGGTTCGTTGTCTATGTTTCTGAAATAAGAGTGCATCCGGAAAATTTCAATGTGGAGAATGAGGGCTGCTTTAGGGCTTTAATTAAAAAAACAGTGGCAGATTATTTCACAGATAGATGGCGCAATACAGTAATTCTTGTTCAGTTTAGTAATCCTTGTTCAGTTGAGAGTTCAGTTCAGACAGGCACGGTGGATGGACGTGTTTTTTGAGTGCTCCCAATCGACTGCGCAGATAAGTGGTTTTGCATGTTTTGAGCTTGCCTTTATAATTATAAGGCATCAGTTAAAACCTTTGTACGACTTATTACATTGTAGGGCTTTTTCGGGAGTAAGTCTCCAGGGACTTACTAGTTTGCGTGTGTGTGTTTGTTTTTTGTGTTTTTTGCTCTTTCCACCCTGTGGGGAGGTGCACGTACATTGAACACACAAAATTATGTAGTAGAGCTTAGACTTTCTCTTTTTTGTCGGGTAAGGTTCGTCTGTTGTAATTATTGAGTGCGACAATTCATAGGAACAATTGTTGTCAAAAAGACATAATTAAAAAGGCTGTGAAGTGTACAGAATGCGGGGTGCGTTTCAAAATGAACCCAAGTGCAGAAGCGAATGGTAAGGCAGCTGAGGTCAAATGTAGGCAATGTGACGTAGAAGGAAAAAATGGCGAAAATGATGGTTGCCCAGCCTGAACTGCCGATGAGAATCACCGAGCTAGAGACTGCGTTGTCGACAAAGCAAGGGAAAACAAGGGCTATGGGAGAAAGGCTGAAGTCCGCCGAGGAGGCACTAGCGAAGGTGAACAAAGGAGCGGCCGATGGAGAGAACAGTATGGCACCGTCAACTATAACGGCGGGGAAGAAAGAGCAAGCAAGTTTGGAAACAACAGGTTCAGCCGGTTCAATAGTGTCAAGACCCAGCTTGAGCTAAGTACTGGTGGGGCTGGGAGGGAACAAAGCAGCCGGTGTCACAGATGCAAGTAGCCCCCAGGTGCAGGATGAGCCAGCTGAAAGGTCACAGCATGTTATAATCGCCGGGCACTCAAATTTATATTGATGCACAGAAGAAAATCAAAGGGAGGGCAAGAGGTGACAAGTGGGTTGCAGTAGGGACGTTCCCAGGACTTAAGTTGAAAGCAGTCATGTGGCAAGCGAGCGCAAACTCAAACTGCAGCTCATGAACGAAATCTCATGATAATTACAGGCACTTTAAACGATGTATTGAATGAAGATACGGCAGAACTACGACCACACTGGCGAAAGAGGTCGATGACTTGCACGCCACTTCTCAGGTACAGGTATTGATATGCGAAATACCGGAGGTACCGGTGCGTGAACGCAACCTGCAATGAACGGTAGTAAATTAAATCCAAGAGATATGGCGGGTGAGCCGAGAGAAAGGCTTTTAACTTGGTAGAAATAAACAGAGAGGTGCATAGGTGGGGTCGTTTTCAACGAGACAGAATTCACTTCGATGGGCGGCTAGGTCATGAGGTGGGTTGGCGACTTGCAGGATGCGCAGCAGCTTTTTTGAGGGCCCCCGAACCCTTCTGGGTGCTGGATAGCTAGTAGCGAGGAAAACAACCAGGGAGACTATTTGACAGGTGGTGCGGACAGATACAATTTCAAAGTGGCACCAATATCTAAGACAGATAGAGTCCGGGGACAAAATAGGCGAAGCCACGAGGGCCGAGCCAATTTAGACGTAGGGTATATTAACATGCAGGGTGGTAGAAACAGGCTGAAGTGGGAAGAGATAGAAGAACAGCTATGGGAGGAGAGGCCGATGGTGTACGGCTTTGTAGAAACACATCTTAGCGACAACAATCCGGACTACGAGTGGGAATATAATCAAAGGGTGAGAGTAGGCAGAAGGCAGAAATATAATTAGAGATTGTACACGGAGTACACAGTGTCCTTGAACCAAAATGGTGGAGTGAAAACAACAACCCGAGCTTTTGTTAAACAGTCATCTTCGTCGCCTTTATGGTGCATTTATTTATGGTATTGATGACTTGTATCATAAAGCCGCCGCCGGTGAAAACGCCGTCTCGGCGCTTAAGAAAGTGTGCGATCCTGGGCAGAGAAGTACGGGTTAAGGCGGGAGACGTGTACAATATCAGTGGACGGTAGAGACGATGAGGATGGAGTGCCAAGGCGGCGATCTAATAGGTGACCTCGGTCAGTTGGAGCAAGACTTTGTAAGGCCCGTTGTAGCGAGCGAGGAATTTCGAGGACCGGCCAACGTGACGGGAGGGAGTCCAGAGGAAGACCGACGATCCTGGAGAGTAAGAGACAGCTCAATGACGTCTGTCGTAGCAAATCTTTTGAGATAGTTGCGAGGCAGAAAGGTGACCCTGGGCAGTCTGGCGGGCTGCTCGAGCCCGAGTTGTTGCATCGCGAGCGTACTCGGTAGGAGTGTCAGTATGCGACGGCAGAAGAGTGTCAAAAGGCAAAGTGGTGTGACAGCCGTAAAGGAGATAGAAGGCAGAAAAGCCAGCGGTAATGTGTTGCGACGAGTTGTAGGGAAACGTCACGTAAGGCAAAGTGGCATCCCAATAAGGTTGGTCTGCAGAGACATACAGGGATAGCATTTCGTCAGTGTGCGGTTAAGGAGCTCAGTGAGTCCATTTGTTTGAAGGTGGTACGTAGTGGTGAGTTTTTGACGTGTGGAACACGAGCGAACAATGTCGACCACGATTTTGGAGAGAAATAAACAACCAAGGTCGTTCAGCAGTTGACGCAGCGCTCCATGGTGGAGAATAACGTCATGAAGGAGAAAATCCGCGACATCAGTAGCACAGCTTGTTGGTAGTGCTCGCGTGATGCAAAATGTGTCGCGTAGTCTGTTGCTACCACTACCCACTTACAGACGTTGAAAATGGTCCAATGAGATCGAGGCCAACGCGGTAGAACATGTATGTTGGAATTTCGATAGGCTGAATTGGGACAAGTGGTGCCAATAAAGAATGATTGCGGCACTGGCAAGACTCACAAGATGCAACGCATCGGCGCACAGAGCGGTAAAGGCCGGGTCAGAAGAACCGATGCCGTTCGTGGTGATACGTGCGGGATGCTCCGTGATGTCCAGCAGTTGGGTCATCATCGAATTGTTCGAGCACAGTAGAACAGAGTTTTTCAAGAACTACCAGAAGTTCTGGGCCCTCAGTGCTTGTTTTGAGCCGATAGAAAATTCCGTCATGAAGCGTGAACAGGTGAAGGCAAGGATCTGAGGTGTCGGAAGCTAGACGGCGTATGATAGACCGCAAATTGGCATCACTGAGTTGTTTCCTACGGATGTCCCTGAAATCTGAAATGGCGAAGACACAGGCATCAGAATCGTGCGCTGGCAGGTGAGGGGGATCGACGGGATCGCGAGATAGACCGTCAACATCCCGGTGCACTCGGCCAGACCTGTAGGTCACGTCAAAGCTATATTCCTGTAGCTTTAAAGCCCAACGACCAAGGCGTCCAGAAGGATCTTTAAGGAAGGACAACCATAACAGGGCGTGGTGATCCGTGATGACCAAAAAGTGGCGGCCGAACAAGTATGGTTGGAATTTTTTAACTGCCCACAGAAGAGCGAGGCACACGTGCTCAGTGATGGAAAACTTGCCCTCGGATGGGGAGAGGAGGCGACTTGCGTAGGCGATTACACGATTCTGACCCTGCTGCCACTGAGCGAAGACAGCGCCAATACCATGTATGCTGGCGTCGGTGTGAACTTCAGTGGGTGCTGAAGGATAGAAATGACCTAAGATGGACGGGGAAGTGAGCAACGCAGTAAGTCGTCGAAACGAATTGGCTTGCTGGAACCCCAAGAAAACGGCGTGTCCTTCTTCAATAGCTTTGTCACAGGATGGGCATTGTCAGGGAAGTTGTGGACAGAGCGGAAGAACTAGGAGGAGAGGCTGACAAAGCTCCATACATATTTCGTGGAACGTGGTGTGGGCAAATCTTTGACGACGCGAATTTAGTCGGGATCAGGTTGCACACATTTAGCACTGACAAGATGGCCTAGCACAGTGATTGTTTGGTGGCCGAAACGGCATTTGGAGGAGTTGAGCTGTAGGCGTGTCCTTCGGAATTTTCCAAAAAAACTTACAGACAGCTGAGGTGACTTTCGAATGACGGCGAGAATACAATGACGTCATCGAGATAACAGAGGCACGTGGCAGGGAGTCCATCAACCGCGTAGCAGGGAGTCCATCGTTCTCTCAAATGTAGCGGAAGCATTGCATAAGCCAAAGGGCATTACCTTAAACTGGAAAAGTTCATCCGGTGTAACAAATGCAGTCTTTTCACGGTCTAATTCGTAGACGGAAATATGCCAGTACGCTGAACGCAGATCGACAGGGAAGTAGGCAGACCCGTGCAGGCAAGAGGGCATCATCAATCCGTGGCAGTGGGTAGACGTCCTTTTGCGTGACCTTGTTTAAGTGACGGTAGTCGACGCAGAAGCGCCAGGTGCCATTCTTCTTTTTTATTAGAACGACTGCTGAGGCCCATGAACTGCAAGATGGTTCAATGACGTCTTTTGTGAGCATTTTCTCAACTTCACGTTGGATGACTTGTAGCTCTGCATGTGACACGCTATAAAGACGTCGTCGCTTTGGGCTGGCGTCTCTAGTGTTGATCCTGTGAGTAACAACTGGCTTCTGACCTGAAGGGCTGTCACCAAAGTCGAAAATGTCCCTGAAGGATGCCAAGATATGCCGGAGATCGGCTGAATGTGCTGAAACGAGGTCTGGTGCGATCATCTTGTGCAAGTCGGCATCAGTGGAGCTCTGTGAAGAGGATGCATAGCGTGTAAATGAGCGTCTGCAATGAATACACAAACAGAATGTTCACTGATGGAAGAGACGTTGGCTAGAGTCATGCCATCTGGAACAACTTGAGCGCAGCGAAAGTTCAGCATCGGTAGCGACACCACAATATTCGTAATCATCAACAGAGTATCAGGAAGGGCAACATTTCTGTCTAATAACACGTCCAAAATTCGTGCCAGCACATAATCGTCGTCGAATACAGGAGGAAAAGACCTCATGGTTACATAGGTAACGGCTTTGGGCGCCAGACGAACGTACTCGACAGAACACAAACTTGGTTGAGGTGATGTAGGAGCGTCATAGCAATAAAGTGGGTTAAGCTAAAGCAAGCCGATTCCACAGTCAATTAAGGCAGAGTGCGTGGCAAGAAAGTCCATGCCCAGGATGAGTTCATCAGAGAGCTTCTCGAGCATGGCAAACAGCACAGTTGTGGAGCGGTCAGCAACACTAACACGTGTGGAGCACATCCCAAACACAGGAAAAGTTCCACCATCGGCGACTTCGATGAGCGGCACTGTGGGCGGTGCTAAAACCATTGAAGGCGGCGGCGAAGCTCCGAGTTTATTCCAGAAATGTGAGGCCTTGTGTCTACAAGGTCAAAAAGTTCATCATTTACTTTAACGTCTATGAGGTTGCGTCGTGTAGGCATAGTCAGAGGATTTGGCTGGTGAATCGTCGATGCAGCATCACTTCTTGGAGCTGCATCGTCTAGTCTTCTCGAGCCAGAGGTGCAGTCGGCGAAGGAGGATGGCGACATTGGGGTGAGCGCGACGATGGGCGACGAGACAGCGCTGAGCGAGACTGGTGGCCGGATGGGGATGGTGACCGACAACGTACCGTCGACGAACCGTCACCAACGGCTGGCTGAGGCGACTCGTGGTGAGTTCCGAAGTGGCGATCATCTGCCTCTGCGTACCAGTCGTAGCCATAGGAAGGCTGACGCCAATACCAACTGCTATTCCAATAGCGGGCCACGTGACCAACATGAAAGCAGTTAAAGAAAATGGGCCAGTCATAAGCACTCATCCACTCAGCGCGATTGCGAGAGCGCGCTGGGAGCCTCTGGCCTTGGGCGTAGGAAACTGGCGGACGGTGGTCAGTTGGTCAGGAGGGGGCGGTGGTGCACACAGATTCCAGGCCAACGTTCGAAAGCTCTTGGCGAACGATGGCATGCAATAAAGGCACTATTTGGGAGCTGGACTCACAGGCACGAGAGGAAGTTGAAGCGGGAGACAGAGCTTCAAGTTCTCGACGGATGATCTTCGTGACGTGCTCGGCAGTCAGCGGGGCCTGTGGTACAGGCATGCCTTCGCATGACCATGTTGCTGCGGTGTTGGGAAGTGGAGCTAACTGATGGGAAATACGTCGGCTCTTGGCGGCCTCAAAACGCTGGCACTCTCAGAGAATGGCATCTACTGTGTCACAGTCCTTGCAAATCAGCAAATTGAACGCGTCATCGGCAATGCTTTTAATTTGTGCGCTATCTTCCTGGCCTCCTTCATGCCGTCGTCTGCTTTGCGGCAAAGGGCGAGCAAGTCCTGTATGTAAGACAGGTATGACACCGATGAAGTTTGAGCGCGAGATGCCAGCTCTTTCTTGGCCGCTGTCTTCCTGCCAGTTGATTTGCCGAACAGTGCACACATCTTTTCTTTGCACGCATCCCACCTGCCAATTTCCACTTCGTGGTTCTCAAACCACACTTTGGCTGTCCCCTTCAGGTAAAATAGGATGTTCGCCAGCATAAGCGTTTCGTCCCAGCGATAACTCCTGCTTGTTCACTCGTACAGCGGCAACCATTCTTCAATGTCGACATTGTCGGTCCCGCAGAACGTACCAAGGTTTTTAAGATGGGGCAGAACAACTGTCGTCGTTGCAGTGACCGCTGCGGGAGCTGGAGCCAGACCCTCTTGCTTCATCGTGGAAGAAACCAATCGTCAGCCGCTGCATGGCTCCGTCTTGTTACCCAGCACCTCCGCCAAAATGTCATGGGGTGAGATCAGCCAGAGGGTAGAATTGTATTTACAAATTGTACTCGGAGTACACAGTGTCCTTTAACCAAAATGGTGGGGTGGCAACAACGACCCGACCTTTTCTTCAATCGTCATTTTCGTCGCCTTTAGGGTGCATTCGTTGATGATAGTGATGACTGATATCAATATTGTATTACAACTGAAGGCAGTAAAAAGGGGGGGGGGTTAATTTGGGGCATTCATTCATAAAAGTACAGATTTGCAAAGGGTCAAGCAGGAGTGCAAAGAACATTTATGGCTAAGATAGAACGTGGCAGGCCAAATGACACTCATTGGTTTGGTGTACTTGTGGACGGAAAAAAGCTGAGAGAAGAAAACTAGGCAATGGTGGAGTGTATATAAACAGACATTGAAGAATTAGGAGGAGAGTGCGAGATATTTATACTAGGAGATATGAAAGCGCACATAGAATATATAGATGGGAATACCGACCCAATAGGCAAAATGTTCATGTATATGTATAAAGGCATGATTTGATAATTGGCAACAGTACTGAGATGTGAGAAGGGCAAATAACATGGGAGGTAGGAAGTCTGCGGTCGACGATAGATTATGCACTGATGTCACACATGATGTACTATAAGTTTAGGGCAATGCACATAGGTAAATGTGGCTCCAGAAGTTTGGGTAGTGATCACAAACGTATCAAGCTAAGTTTTGGAAGAGCAGTGAAAGTGAAGAGACAAGATTACAGGAAAATCGTTATTCAGAAAGGCAAATGGTAATAGCTTTTAAACAAACGGAGAAAATAATCACTGAGGATAATAAAACAGTTTGGTAATACATAAATCTAATTAGACTGTTGGAACTAGAGCGTGCTAAGGCACGTGGCAAGTCACCCCGGAAAAGAATACACAAACCCGAGAGTGGGCGGGATGAGGAAGTTAGGAGAGCCAAAGTAAAACGTCAGGAAGCCTCTGGGAAACACAGACATGCTAAGCAGTGGAATGAACCAACAGTTGATGTTGAAAGAAAATGAGACATCTTTCTAAGCTGTAGATGGGAAGCATTCCTTCTGATCAGTGAAAAGATTAAAAGAAAGGGGACTCAGTGGCTGGCAGAAGTACATAAAAAAGATAGAAAGCCAGCTACGAAATTTCAGAACCATCTAAACTCCCTAAGAAATAAGGCGAGCCCTAAGCTGAAGTTTTAACTACAGCTCAAGGTGCTAGGCTAGAAGGGGACGAAGCTATTGAATATATAAGAACATAGGATACGGAAAATTTTCAACAAAGAAGTTTCTTATGCACCACAATAGACAAGGATAAATGCAGTGGCGCAATGACTCCTTTTTCTAACAAGAGTGGGAAGGGCTGAGGAGAGGGTTGCTAGTAGTACCTCAACAGGCTCAGATGGCATTCCAATTATGCTGAAAAATACATAAGCCTGAAGTCTGAGCAGACTTTGAGAAAGGCAGTGAGCAAAATAATAATTAATAGTGAAGTCTCCAATGGATGGAAACTAGCAGGATGAGCATGATCTATAAAGGAAAGAGGGACAAAGCTGACACAAACAACTACCATCCTACTGATACAACTACTGATAACAGTGACATCAGTAGTCTACAGGATGGCGATGTAAATTATAAAGAAAAGACTGCAGGCTAATGACCGACAACAAGGAAACTTTGCAGATATTGAATGGACATCTGCGGTAATGAGGTAGAGAGGTTAGATTTCAGATGCAGTAAGAAAAAATCAGCCTTCATAATTTTCGATGATTATGAAGGTAGTGAGCTTAGAATACAGGAGGTCACGCTGGAAGTAACAGATAAATACCATTACCTGAGCTTATGGATAAGCAATAGCACCGAGTACCTCAGGGAACACAAAATATACGTGACGACTAAATGTAACAGGAATGCAGCAGTGATGAAAAATAGGGCTCTGTTGAATTACGATAGGTATGATGTTGTAAGAGGAATATGGAAAGGGGTCATGGTTCCTAGTCTGACGTTCGGCAATGCGGTCTTGTGCGTGAGATCAGAAGTTCAAGAAACATTAGAAATTAAGCAACGAGGAATCGGTAGGCTTCCCTTAGGAGCTCCCGGGAATACGCGGAATCAGGGAGCACAAGGTGATATGAGATAGACATCATTTGAGGGCAGGTAAACTAGCAGCAAGATAAAATTTGAGAAGCGATTGAGAAAAATGGGGGAGGAGATTATGGCTAGAAAGGTATTCAGCTACTTTTATATCAAGAATGTTGATTCAAAATGGTGAAAGTGAACAAGAAAATTGACAGGCAAATGCTTAAAAAACAGTAGGGGTCCAAACCGAAAAGAATTATCGGTTAAGAAGAAGGTCAAGGAAGCTGAGACCAGTATGTGGAGAATTGGCATAATTAAGAAGTCCGCACTAGAAATCTATTGAACATTTAAGAATCGAATCGCCAAGGAAATGATCTATAATAATACTCGGATAGCTCTCTACTGTTTGAGGCGAGGACCAGAGTATTGCGAACCAAGACATATCGGGCCAAATACGAAGGGGTAGACACAGTATGCAGTGCGTGTGGAGAAAAAAAGGAAACTGCCGAACACTTGATAATGTTGTGTATAGGGCTTCATCCTACAGTTCAGGATGATGGCGCCGATTTTTTCAAAGCACTAGGGTTTAGGGACAGGGAGGGCAAATTCAACTTTAGGCGGGTAGAATTAACTAGAATGAGGTTATCTGATTGGTGGCAAAAATCAAAGCACGAGTGAAAATTAAACACCTCACTGCAAAGTACCAGTCCGCAACCTCAATATATAAAGAAAAAAACTAGTTTTTGTTTCACTTAGTATTACGGCTTGGTGTTATTTGCCACCATCCGATCTAAAGGGTACAGCCATATCAGTTTATCCATCCATACAAGTGATTTAGCATCCCAACATTATGATATAATAATAAAAAACCAGAGTTCCGTGGAAATTTCAACCAGCTGGCATTTTTTAGCATGCACCTAAATTAAAGTACATGGACCTCATGCAGTTTCGACTCTATTGAAAATGCGGCCACCGCATCCGGCACTAGGTCCCGTGAGCTTCGGGTCCACAGTCAAGCACCTTGAGAACATGGCTACCACGGTGGGCAGAACGCAGTGTGCAATGAGAACATTTTGAAACAGACTTTTAATCATTGTTATAAGAAAGACGTGAACCAATTTTATACAAAATATATTAAGAGCGCTACCCACAAAAAATAGGCTTAAAATGCTCTTTTTACTAAACTCTTACTCGCTTTAGAGAATGCGAGCGCACTACACAAGAGTTCATCACTGACTGATTTGTGGATTTTGACGTCCCAAAACCACCATATGATTATGAGAGACGCCGTAGTGGAGGGCTCCGGAAATTTCGACCACCTGGTGTTCTTTAACGTGCACCCAAATCTGAGCACACGGGCCTACAACAGTTTCGCTTCCATCGGAAAAGCAGTCGCCGCAGCCGGGACACGAACCCGCGGCCTGCGAGTCAGCAGCCGAGCACCTTAGCTACTAAACCACCTCGGCGGGGCCACACTACACGAGCGTAGTGCGCAACCTATTGCGAACTAATCTCAAAGGCGCGGGCTCTATTCTCAGCCATGGTAGCTGCATTTTTCGCAGGAGCGAAATACAAAAAATAGAAAGGTAGTTAGACATGTGGAAAACCATCTAGATGGTAGAAAATATTTTGCAGTCCTCCGCTGCTGTGTGCCTCATTATGTTATTGTGATTTAGGCACTTAATCATCAGCCAATAATATGAAAACGAATACTTTCGCTATTGCCCCAAACGTGACACAAGAGATGTCTTTTGTGGGAAACTTCACCATTTGAGCGAAATGGGAAATAAGGGGATAATGCATCATAACCTAACAATTATTTCTCTGGCCTTCGATACTTTTTTTGTTTGAGACAGCGTTCGCATTAGTGATGACATAGGTAATGGTGAAGTAGCATAACGTGCCTCAGGCCAGAGTGCTTTCTGTTTTACAAAGCACATGGGGAAGTCTGCTGGTGGCAGCAAGTTCGACAGATGGGTTAGTTGGTATGGCTCCTTATTATTTAAAGCAGCACAAAGGACAGGACAAGAAGTGGACACTAAGGACGCTTACTCGCGCCTGGTATGCTTACTAGAGGCATAGAAACAACATCAAAAAGTGACCCGAAGGTTTTAAACGAACTGCGCAATCACCGCGATATAAGAATCTGGCCAACATGCACAAAGTCAGGAAAAAGCAAAAAAAAAAACGTCTGGTAAGCAGTTTTCACGTCTTATAACAAGATATGCTGCGACGAGCTATGACAACAAAAACGAAACACAAAATCCCTAAAAGCGTCTATCTAGCCCACCTCCGTAATTTTTATTTGCAATAAACTCATTGATGCAACTTTCCCCAGCGTTCCCAAGGAAAAGTGTTTTTATAACGTCGTACCTCCATCGCGCATAAACATTTCTATAAAAAACAGGCATGCACTTACAGACCTTAGAGTGAGAAGCTAAATTAGATCCATTGCTGGCACTAAAATACTTTTTAAAGCCGGTGTTTAAGGACCATTTTTTACAAATTTAAAAAAAAAGCTGCTGTCATACCGACATGTTTAGGCAAAAGCTTTTCAAAAGAAAGTGTAGCACCTGCGTGCTTTGTCTTTGTGCGCATGGTTTTGTTGTGTTAATAGATACAGAGCACCTAGCATCATCCCTGTAGTCAGAATCATGAATATCTGCTGCGTGACTACGGCCAGTGCAAGGAAAATGCACATGTATATGCTCCGCTCCAGTATCTCATAAATGAGCTAACTGTACGTGTACTTCATTTTCTCCTGTCCTCTTGCCCTACATGTCACTTGTCCCCTACATGTCACTTTCTCCTAGATTGACAGCCGTCATGTTCTCAAGATAAGTTTATGTAAAACAAATCCTCGATTGACAGTGGTGATATAATTATGCTATTTACATTAAGTGCCCTGAGTACACTTTGTGATAGACAGCTCATATGTTGGTCTATTTGAAAGAAAAATCGCCTGACTCCTTCATCAATGACTGCAGGCGTACTGTTAAGCTCTCAGTCACATAAATGACCTAAACTCTCTCTCTCGTCTAGCAGCTGAATCATGATTAAGCTACTTGCAACGAATATATTAGAAATCATCAGCATGGTTGACAGGCGACATCAAAGCTTGAACTTATTAGTTTCTGAGTTCTTGGTTGAGACCTGACAAATCATTGACGTAGTTATGAAAAAAATTGACTTGAAAGTGTTGTGATGCAGTCGTGTTGAATAAGCAGGAAATGATTGTGCTCTCAAATACAAAAATGATTTATTCGGCGAACATGTGCCGAAAAAGTGAAAATTCGCAGAACCAAAGCGAGAAGTCACAGTGATGTACAGGCAGAAAAAGACAGCAATCCAGAAAGCAGCAGAAATGAAAAGTTTAGGCACCTATCTATTGCTTGCTGAAAAAGAATAGATCCAGAAAAGCGTGCCATATTAGGAGCTAGGAAGAAGAGCTGAAGCAATTTCGGGGGCTCTCAAGAAATCATGAAAATGGATTGTGCGTTATCTTCTGGCAGTGCGACTTATAAAATGAGACCGCATTCACTATTGGAAAAGCAAGCTTTGCGATTGTGCCTTGGACTGATCAAGTTTGTTGCTAATAGTGTGGTCTACATGAAAGCGCGTCTACCTTCATTGTTAAATAGATTCAAACTACCTATTATCAAAACATCTTCAAAACTCTACACTTCACCACACAGGGAATTGTTTTATGCTTTTAATAAAGAGCCAAGCTTATTTTTTGAAACTCGATGGTTGCGATTCCACTACGCAGAGATCATGCTCGTTCAAGTGCTGCTGAACCACTGAATGTCAACATGAAATATATTTTCACAAAATTAACTTTAATTTAAACCTTCAGATAGAATTTGAGTATATTTACCCCTCTAATGTGAAGCCAATGTCATTTCAATATTTAAATGATCGGCTTCAAGATTACTTGGCACACGTCAACATGAACACGACAATTGCGACTGATGCATCCGTATCGAATGAAAAGGCTGGAGCAGGTATCCTTTCGCGTTTCCTTGACTTGTCCTTTTCTGTTAGGCTTCCAGATTACACAGCAACATTCATTTCAGATCATTCGCTATTGTATAGACACTTCGGAATCTTCTTTTGGGTTAATCAGAAGCAGTCGTAATGACGGAATTTGTTTTGGAATGTGCTGCTCTGTTTAAGGGAGCCAACTTAACTCTAATGCATGTTTCGACAAATCATACCGACAAAATTGCAAAAGCTTCAGTTGGTATGGGTACCAGGCCATCGCGGTATATATCTCAATGAGATGGCGTATGTACTAGGCACAATATCTCTTAGCGGTCCTCTTATCCTGATTTTGCATATCGCTTACGCGACAGCGATAAGATTTAGAAACCGGTTTGAATAAAATAAACTTCTACTCATTGGGTGAATCTCAAGATTTCGCACATATAAGATGCTGCTGGAATAGAGAGTGGTGCGGAACACGGCAATTGGAACTTACTTAAACCAGATTGCGTTGCATAATTCCACAACTAAATTGTTATATACATAAAGTTGGTCTAAGGCGTCAACTTTATGCCAGGTTAGCAAAGAAATAGCAACGATAGATCATTGTTTCTTTAATATGTTGCCGATATTCTTATAAACGGAAAAGAAACCTTGAAGCTCTACTTAAAATAAATGTGGCAGTAATTTTATCACATGGCAGCATTAACTAAGGTTATAGCCACAGGGACATCTGCCCTGTGGTATTTGACTACATAATTTAAACAAAGTGATTGCCATGTTAGAGCGCCTTTTTTGATATATCATTCATTTTGGACCCACCACTACCTCTGTCTCAAATCACATTCGATAGCCTGCATCGATGCTTGCTCAGCTATACTCCTTTTCAATTTTGGGCTGTGTGTGTGTGTGTGTGCGTGCGTGTGTGTGTGATCCAAAAGACAATGAATGTAAAAGGGAAGTTATCAGACCCAATCGTATTTTAAATGTGAAGAAAAAAAAGGGGGTGAAATAATAACTTGCCGTGAGGAGGAACCAAACCTGTGAGCTTGAAATAACGCGTTGGATGCTCTACCACTGAGCTTACCGCGGTGGCTAACCCCCAGCCACTTTATTGAGTTTATATGTTAATTATACGTGGGAGTGTCAGTCATCGCCACCTGTGGCCATGGCGGAGAGTGTGCCACATTCTTTACGAGCCTGTGTGGCGTCACGTAGCGCGTGAACTTATTACTAGATGGCAGCTGACCGATAGTTCCCTCGTATACAACCTAACGGGACCAAGTCTATTAGTAAGAAACCCTCGTTAGTGAATAAAGGAAAACGTGTATATTTAAGGGCTCGTGTTTTCCGTGTTTTGACAGGATATAATGAGATCCAACGGACAATATAGCCAAGAAATGTGTAGGGGAAGTTATTAAACTCAATTGTATTGTAATTGTGAAGAAAAAAGAGTGGGTTAAAAGAAAATTTGCAGTAAGCAGGAACAGAACCTGTGACCTTCGAATAACACGTTCGACAATCTACCACTGAGCTATACCACGGTGGCTATCTCCCTAGCAACTTTATTGAGCTTATATGTGAATTATACTTGGGAGTGTCACTCATCCCCACCTGTAGCAATGGCGGTGAGTGTGCCACACTCTTTATGAGCCTGTGTGGCGTCACGTAGCACGTGAACTCATTACGAGCTGGCAGCTTACCGATAGTCCCTCGTATACAACCTAACCGCACCAAGTCTGCTAGTAAGAGACCCTCGTTAATGAATAAAAGAAAACGTGTATACTTAAAGGCTCGTTTTTTTTCCTTTTTTTTCAGAGAATATAATGAGATCTAACGGAAAATAATGCGAAGGAATGTATAGGGGAAGTTATTAAACTCAATTGTATTGCATATGTGAAGAAAAGAGAGTGGGTGAAACGATAATTCGCAGTGACCAGGAACAGAACCTGTGACCCTCGAATAACGCGTTCGATGTTCTACCACTGAGCTACCATGGTGGCTGTCCCTCGAGCCACTTTATTAAGTTTATATGTGAAATATACTTGGGAGTGTCAGTCATCGCCACCTGTAGCAATGGTGGTGAGTGTGCCACACTCTTTATGAGCCTGTGTGGCGTCACGTAGCACGTGAACATATTACGAGGTGGCATCTGACCGATAGTCCCTCCTATACAACCTAACGGCACCAAGTCTGCTAGTAAGAGACCCTCGTTAATGAATAAAAGAAAACGTGTATACTTAAAGGCTCGTTTTTTACTTATTTTTACAGATTATAAAGACATCTAACGGAAAATATTGCCAAGGAATGTATAGGGGAAGTTATTAAACTCAGTTGTATTGTAAATGTGAAGAAAAGAGAGTGGGTGAAACGATAATTCGCAGTGACCAGGAACAGAACCTGTGACCTTCGAATAACGCGTTCGATGTTCTACCACTGAGTTACCATGGTGGCTGTCCCTCGAGCCACTTTATTGAGTTTATATGTGAATTATACTTGGGAGTGTCAGTCATCGCCACCTGTAGCAATGATGGTGAGTGTGCCACACTCTTTATGAGCCTGTGTGGCGTCACGTAGCACGTGAACTTATTACGAGCTGGCATCTGACCGATAGTCCCTCCTCTACAACCTAACGGCACCAAGTCTGCTAGTAAGAGACCCTCGTTAATGAATAAAAGAAAACGTATATACTTAAAGGCTCGTTTTTTACTTATGTTTACAGATTATAAAGACATCTAACGGACAATAATGCCAAGGAATGTATAGCGGAAGTTAATAAACGCAATGGTATTGTAAATGTGAAGAAAAAAGAGTGGGTGAAAAGATAACTTGCTGTGAGCAGGAACCGAACCTGCGATCTTGGTATAACGCGTTCGATGCCCTACCACTGAGCTACCATGGCGGCTATTCCTCCAGCCACTTTATTGAGTTTATTTGTGAATTATACGTGGGTGTGTCAGTCATCGCCACCTGTAGCCACGGCGGTGAGTGTGCCACGCTTTTTATGAGCCTGTGTCGCGTCACGTAGCACGTGAATCTATTACGAGCTAGCAGCTGACCGACAGAGTCTCGTATACAACCTAACGGCACCAAGCCTGCCAGTTCGTGACCATCGTTATTACTAAGGGAAAGAAGTGTATACTTAAGGGCTCGTTTTTTCCGTGTTTTGACACAATAATATTGATATCTAACAGACAATAATGCCAAGGAATATATAGGAGAACTTTTTACACAAGACGATACAACACAATACACAAAGTGGAGAAAAAGAACTACGAGCCTCACCAGTGAATACGCGCCTGGCAGTGTGGGCGATATGGCAACAAGGAGCATTAAGCGAAAAGTCAGAGAAGCGAAGAGGATTTGTTAGATGGCAGCGATGGAAAAGAAGCCGGCTCTTAGTAACTAGTGAAAGGTATAACGAATGAAGGAGGGGGAGGTTTTAAAATAATTCCAAGCGAAGCGCTTTACTGTTTGAAGTAAGGTCGGGTTGCCTCACAACACGCAGTAATAAAGCGAGATTGTATAAAGCAAAAAATGCAAATGCTCTGGGAAAGCTAAAAAAAATGAAGGAACATGTTCTTATGGAATGTCGCGGTATCCACCCAGGTATACGCGTTGGTAGGAGCCAACACGAGGCCTTGGATTTTAGGGACAACCACGGTGCGCTGAAGACGTCCGCATAAAACGATAGAAGCCAGTAAGGTATGGTTCGAATGTTGGTAGTAGAAAATAGTGATAATGGACTGAAATAGGGAGGGTAATAAATTAATTCTGTCTGAACAGCCACAGAGATGGACCTTTTTATTTTTATTATTATACGATCGATTTATTCGGCCGAAAGTGCATTAGGCGTAAGGCCAACATAAAAGAAAGTTTTTATTGTTTTTCTCGAGCCTGGTGGTACATATGTTAAAGCCTCGTTATAATGAACACGCTCATAGAACTCATCAATCAATCCATACTCTAACCCTAGTTATGGTTACGATGAAGGTCCCATGGAAGCGCTGCGCCGCCCACAACTCAGTGGTTGTTAACCCTAAATGCAGCTCATTCGCGACACACGTGCATGCCACGATGTGGAAACGGCATTTAATGGGGTCATAGCACACCCACAACTTCACAACTTCTCAAGAACATATGATATAAAAAAGTATGCACCAAGTTGTCAAAGTATAGCGTTCAGCTCCTAATTGTACAGCTGAAGAATCTCCCAAATTATCGTCTGTAAGAGTCACGCAGCACGTGATCCGATTAAGAGATGCCAGCTGACCAATAATAATTCGCAATGATTCTTCTTTCGTACACAATGTCAGGAAACGTCACCTTTCAAATGAAAATCTTTTTGTCGGAGGGTCATTTTTGAAGATTCGGGAAAAGATTCCGTACAACATGTTGATACCAGCCTCCAGTGTGAGAAAAAATGGAGGTTGATTATTAAATAGTGCTTTCATTTTACTGTGATGCTTCAACACGTGGCAACCACATAAAATGCCCCGTGAAAACAATTCGTCTGTTGAGTTATGGTTTGAAGAAAATTCGTCTCTCTGTAGTCAATTGTTGGAGCGCCGTGCAAAGGAACGGCGTTTTCTATGATGACTTAGGCCACTTGTGCTTTGCCCCGCTGCATATTCTACGATACCACATAACAAAGCCGGTGATTGGCAGTGACAACATAATAGCCCAGTTTCCTGAGCTAAAAGTTGGAAATTAGCTCAGGAAATTGACACCAGTGTAGACAAATGCGTCTCTAGCACTTCGACTGGATGTAAATTACTTGCGACTTGTGGATATTACATATATTTGATGCTTTGCGCCTTCGTGAGTTGGCAAATGTATGCTTGTTACACTTAAAAACTGCTGATATATTTGGACAGAAGTAGTTGTGCCGCAGTCGAGACTGTTTTCGACTTTAGCCTATATGACCATAGATGACGTCACATTGATTTGTTTCCAGAATGTTTTAAAGCGATGTAGGCACACCGAGTAAGTACGCGCTCCTGATTGAGAAAAGAGCCTTGTAACGATTGATTGATATGTGGGGTATAACGTCCATAAACCATCATATGATTATGAGAGACGCCGTAGTGGAGGGCTCCCGAAATTTCGACCACTTGGGATTCTTTACGTGCACACAAATCTGAGCACAAGGGCCTACAACACTTCCGCCTCCATCGGAAATGCAGCTGCTGCAGCCGGCATACGAACCCGCGACCTGCAGGTCAACAGCCGAGTACCTTAGCCGCTAGGCTACCGCGGCGGGGCGTCTTGTGAAGAACATCGCTCCACAAGCCGAAAGAGTGCAATCTTCTGGTAAAGGATTATGGCATTTTACTGCGTGCTAGTACGCAATGGAAATTGAAAATAATATCTCGGTCAGTGCGCTGATCTTGTGAATTCAATGGCATCGTTTACGTCTGCCAAGAAAGCAGCATCCATGTTTTCGTCATAAATAGCGGCCTACTCGAGTGGCCACCATAAGGGCACCTTCACACTTGGCGTCGTAGAAAGCGACAGCAGCAAAACCCACCGGACGTTCCCTTGCTTCGCCGCCTAAGCGGCTGGATGTCATAAGTGGGGTTCGAAGTCTTAAAACAACCACATGATTCATAATATAACCTTTTCAGTGCGCATAAAGAGCAGGACAAGAAAGAGACACACGAGTACTAGCTCTAAACCAATTCATTTTTAAAGGAACAAAACATATCAGTACCTGAGAACTAGCACAACACAGGTGCAAGTGATGTGACAGGCAAACATAAAAAGATATGGCTAAACAGAATTAAAAAGAAACTGTACGCCCTATCTGTTAGAGCCACCGAAGGTTGAATAATGCATTTGTTTGTACACCTATTGATATGGAAGACTTCCTTAGTTTTCCCGTGTTGGTTTATCACTATGTGAGAACAAAACATCCGTATCGCGAAACACGGGATCACAAAGGCATTATATGCAATGATCTGACTAGCGTTAAGATGTTTCTTTTCCTAGTCACTTAGCATGCCCTGGTAAACATGTATTCATACAGTGGCCAGCCTGTCCTATGTACACATGTACACGGGTTATCTGTATCGGATATACCACCTTTTGACGGCATTCTATGATCTTCAGCTCTTCCTTTAGGCGACAGCTACGTTTCATTTTCCAGTTTTAAATCTTTTTTCCAACGACCTGACACAAATTTTGCGTCTTATTAGAGGCGTTGAAAGCAACATCGTTCCCACACCGGCTGGCAACTTTTTCAAATCAGTTAGAAAACTTGTCATTGTATGGCAGGATAGCGCATTGCTTTTTATTTAAACTGAAGCGATTCCTTGAGGTGAAGGCCACACGTCTTTAACTATGCTTATAGCTTTGTGAACAGCTCTGGTGATAGCCTGTTCCGGGACACCTACTGACGATAGCCTGCTACTCCTTTTGAAAAGCTTTCTTTCATTGCTCGATAGCAAGGCTTTACCATAGCCCCTCGAGGACAAGACCGTAGTATATTATTTTTATTATATTGGAATGGCTTGACCTGTAGAGGAGCAGAGGTTTTTCCAATTTCGGGCTGTACAACTAGCACGTGTGGTTAAGCAAAAATCTTTTTGATAGGTCTGAAAACTGTATTTACTTGTCTTTTGCTATCTTATGGTAAACTTGAGTCCCCTGCCACTTTCACGAAATACTTTCTGTACATTCAAAGCATGCAACCTATAGTCAACCCATCAACTATAACAAAAAAATCATCGACAAAGCGCTAAAATCTTTCAGTCGTGCCTTGAATGGCATGTTGAAAATTTTGGTTCACTCTCGCAAGAACAATACACTGAGTAAAGGGGCTACCTGTGAAGCTACACATGCACCAGATTTTGCACATACATTGCGTCGTTCCACCCGCCATAAGTAGAAATAAAATAAAACAGCATTTTCGTGAAACTTTTCATTGAAACTCCACATTAGATTCTAAGCTTCATTACATAATTTTTTTTCACAGATGCACTGTTTTACACTTCTTCACAACTCTGAATGCGGAATGGAGTAAAATAAATTATGTACATAAATGCTGAAGGCTCCACATTTCTTTGGGTTTTCCTCTCTCAAACATCGGACAACCGCGTCAGAACTACCGATTACATTGTCGCGGGGTCACAGCTACCCATGCGGGGTGGTGCGAAGAAGAGGACGACGACGTGTTTTGTGTTCGAAAAAACATAACGGCTGCCATCTTGCCTGTTGTATTATTGTTCTACTCTAAGGTAGTGAATACATTCGCAACATTTTGGTGGAGGTGCTGGGTGTCGATGCCAGTACCTCTCGTATACATACGAGAGTGACAATATGTATACATGCGAACTCGCCCAGCGATCTGTTTTACCACCTTTAAACTCCGAGAGCTGCCTTAGTGAAGGGCTCCAGAAATTTCGGCCACGAGGGATACCTTAATGTGCACCCAAATCTGAGCATATGGGCCCACAGAGTTCTCGCCTCCACCAAAACCGCGGCCGCCGAAGGCGGAATGTGAGCGACCTGTGGGTCAGCAGCCGAGTATCTTAGCCACTAGACCACCACCGCGGCCGGAAGCGGCCGGAAAACGACGCCGCGAGGCTGGAACGAAAAAAAATTGAATCGAACCAATTTTTCTGCCACGTGAAAGGAAATATCATTCCCGCTTCCTGGCTTTGGCTCCACTTGCTCAAACCACGTGTTCTAAGCAGCCGCCCACAGATTCAACAAGGCGGAAAAGGCGTCAGCGTTGGCTCGCATCGGCTCCAATTACAAACTACCCATGCAGCACGACGAAGCTTCACGATGTCACGCGTTCATTGCCACCCTGGTTTGGATCACCGTGGCCGAGAACATTATAGAAGTAGACGGTGCAATAGCAGCAGCAAGTCGCCATGTCACAACGTATCTCGCTTTTGCGCATAGCTGCCTGAATCAGACGGCTGTGGCGCTGCGTTGACTCGTGTAGTTTCTGCTGGCGTATCTCTTTAAACAACGTTTGTAAAGGTGTGACCTGTTCCTCTTCTGTACTTTTCTTGAATAAATAGAATTCAGTATGAAATATAGTACTCAGGAAACACACAAATTCGAATTATTTCTCAAAGTAGCGAATACAGCGGTGGCGGTTGCATCTCCCCTGGGCAATACAAATGTGAACATTTTCGACGCGCGGCTGTGGTTTTCCGGCCTCACCGGCATTTTCGTGCTGGCTTCCCTTCTCAAGTATGATTGTGGCATAAGAGGCAGTCAGTTCCAGCATAAGTCTTCGATTTATTCACCATGACATTTTTCAATGGCTCTCTCTATGGCTGTTTCAGTGGTAATCGTCGAGAAACAGGTGTAGTGTTGTAAAGATGTCTTATATGTGGAGTTTAATACCACAAAACTGCCATATTATTATCACAGACACAGAAGTGAATGGCTCCGGAAATTTAAACTTGCTGAGGTTCCCCAAAGTGCACCCAAATCTACACGGGCTTACAGCTAGTATTGTGGAGTTACCACTCCGAAACTGAATGACTCTGGAGATATTCCATGTTTTCACAACTCTCCCTACTGCAAAAAACACCGTCCACGGCGTGACGCCAGTACGATATTTGGCACTGGTACACGCTGGCGACACTGGTACACGCTTGTATTCACTTGCACTTCGCTGAACGCACTGAGACAAAGCTGTATCGCACTGGTAGGGGCGCTGGCTTAACCGCTGTGATGCTGGTGCACACTGTGAAGCGCTAGAAGCACTGCAATTTTCACTGGCAAGAGCTGGTGAATATTAGAGCACGCTCTGTTTCTACCAGCGCAACGTGCACATTGTTGTAGCGTGAGCCCTGGTGTGTTTCAGTGTGATTGTATATAAAACGCTTGACTCGGTGCGACGGAGAGATGCTACCCTTACGGATACCGAACATACGTAATTTTTACAGCGCACGTACGCATCGCAGCAATTATAATGCACGTTTTTCGGATATGCCCCCGCTTATACCAGTCATATTTGCATCAGCCGTGCATTGCTGTAACGATTCCAAGTTGCAGTGTTTGTAAGCCTGGAGCTGCACGCCACTACTAACAGAAACAGGAAATTGTTTTTGCTGCCAAGTTTACGAAACGTAAATGAGCTCTCTCGATCGCTTCGCAAGGTTTCCCCGTGCAGTCGAGAAAAAAATCTGTCATTTGATTTCGCCACGCCACATAAATGGATGTCTCGCTCTTCTACTTCTACTTACTTCTGGTAATAGAAACGTTCCGAAGCTAAAATGCAGAATCTTCAACCATCCCAACTCACCGCGTCGAGAGTGGTCTTACCCAGTGGCCGGCCCAACGAGCATTAAACCTACCGGGCCGGCCGCGTGGGTGTATATGTTACCGGCGCTTCTTGCTTCGTGTACACACAACTTCAAAGTGTTAGAATAACTGTAAAGTATAGTTTAGACATCCATGAACCTACATAAACTATTTTGCTTTGTGTCGATGTTCACACAAGGAGCGCTGACGATCGATGCGGCGTGCCTTCAGCTACCCAGGCTGTCACCGAAAGCTGCCGGCCGCACTGAGCCGGTAATTCTCTGAATGATATGTAACAACATGCAATTTCCAGTGATGATATTTTTGGTGCCCGGGGCGTTTAAATTCATTTGAAGGTTTTAGTGCTTGCATTAGGTGTGTTTTAGAAAAATCAGCATCATGGCCTCCGAGATCAGTACTGGTTGAGCATTTTACAACAAAGTGACCGCAGCCAGCTTCGAGGCCACGTGTCGGTGTACGCGAGGCCACGTGTAAGCGTGTACAGCGTGTACGAACACCGTCCAAAAATTCTTATGAGAGGCGACTACCACCGAAAAGAACCTGAACATGCGCACCAGACAGTATAATCGTCGCCTGACATCCGACTGCGCTGCTGCTCACACCATTAACTCCGGAGACCTGCGTGAAACAATCCGAGAGATCGAGCAGGAAAGGCTGCACAAGCTGTTTTCTTCGGCGCAGCCTCAAGTGAATTCAATCACCGACATTGTGCGAGTAGAAGATCGGCAATCGCTTCTAATTCCGCAAGCCCCGCTGCCCGAGCTGGAAGCTATGAGCTACGCCGCTGTAGTGCTCACGACGCTCCTCCCCGTCCATGCCAAAACGCGACCCCTTCGCACTTCCATCGCCAGACGCCACCACCGCCACCGCCGCCACCACTCCCACCGACGTCCTACCGTTCGCCAGCGGGCCAGCAAAGTGCGCCGCGGAAAATCGACGTTTGGCGTGCACGAGACAACCGCCCGCGCTGCTACCACTGCGGTGAAGCCGGGCGCGCCTACAGCCCTTGCCAGTACCGACAGATGGGACTGCGTGGCTTCGCCGTCAATGCACCACGTCCGCAGCCAGGGGAACGGCCACGTGACATCGCTGACCACCTGGACACCACGAAGTCCTTCCCGTTCACCATCGCTCAGCCGCCGCATGTCAGCGTACTACCGGCAGTACTCTAGCCTAACGTGGGGTCGGTCTCCTAGCCGGTATCCCGGAAACTAAGGGCAGCAGCCGATGGACGTGCGGTTGCTTTGCGACGAACTACCGAAGAATCGACGACGACGCCGCGACGGAGCTTTCCGAACACGACGCCAACCAGACAAAGTCCTGACGATAAAACCTCACTTACCGAAGGTGACTCACGACGCAACATGGAAGCAGCGGTACAGGCCGACACAGCCGTGATCCGACGCCACGCCCTAACTGAAACGCGAGATGGCGATTTAGCAACCTCGACGTTCTTATCGACGGCCACAGTGTGACCGCTCTTGTCGATACAGGAGCCGACTATTTCGTCATCAGTGGGTCATTCGCTGCGAAGCTGAATGAAGTTAGGAAAGCTTTGGAAGGTCCCAAAATCCGTGCAGCCGGAGGTCAGCTCGTAACGCTGGCAGGCATTTGCACAGAGAGGGTCACCACGGCTGTATTTATCCTGCACACTTCGTAGTCCTACAGCGTTGCTCGAGAAATATCATCCTTGGTAAGGACTCCTTAATGCCTCCAGAGCGCAGTCATTAACCTATGAACAAAGTCGATTACGTTATTCACAGAAGAACCACTACCGCCGCGCACGCCTTTAGGAAACCATGCCTTAAATGTGCTGGAGAACAAGTCACTATTCCGCCTCGTTCCAGCGCCATTATTTCAGTTGCCGCTCCTAAATCACCCGACTTGAAAGGCGTTGTTAAGGCAGTCAGCATCTGTTGGTCACCCACAATATTTGCGTCGCTAGCAAGTCTGGACTTCGTCCCAATTCAAGGAAAACAGCCGCCATCGCCAACTTCCCACCGCCCACTGACAAGAGGGCGGTGCGCCTAATAGAGGCAGTTTGTGAAAAACATGCCCATATCGCCGATTCACTCACTAACTTTGCAAGGGCCGACGCGGAGTTCAAGTGGGAAATGCCACAGGAACGCGCTCTCCAGAAGCTTAAACATCGCCTCGAGACGCCTCCGTTACTTGCCTGCTTCGACGAATTCTCCGAGACAGAAATACACACTGACGCAAGCAGCGTAGGTCTCGGCACCGTTCTTGTGCCGAGTGCTGACGGACTGGAAAGTGTTATTAGTTACACCAGCCGATTGCTATTCAAAGCAGAAGCCAATTATTCCACAACAGAAAAAGAGTGCCTGGCCATCACCTGAGCTACGTCGGAGTTTCGTCCTTAACTCTATGGCAGGCTCTTCAAAGACTTGAGCGACCACCACGCCTTGTGTTGGCTAGCTACCTAGAAGGACCCTTCAGGTGGCCTCGCACATGGAAGCCTGAGACTTCAACAATATGGCATTACCGTCGTTTACAAGTTCGTCAAGGAACACTCTCACGCTGACAGTCTCTCTCGTGCGCCTGTCGACCAACCACCACCCGACGACCCGGATGACGACTGCTTTTTGGCAACGATAACTGCCAACAATTTCGCTGAACGACAGCGGGCCGACCTAGAACTGCTGCAGACCCTGCACGACCATCCGACGGCAGGGCATCTCGGTGTTTCTCGCATGCTCGCGAGGATACAAGAAAGGTACTACTGGTCACGTCTTACCACCAACGTCACTCGTTATGTGAGGACATGCCGGGACTGTCAGTAATGCAAGACACCGCTTACAAGGCCAGCGGGACTTCTGCAGCTAATAGAACTACCTCCCCGATAATTCCAGCAAATTGGTATGGACCTACTGGGGCCGTTCCCGACTTCGGCATTCAGAAACAAGTGGATCGTGGTAGCTACCGACTACCTCGCCCGCTACGTCGAGACAAAAGCCCTGCTCAAAGTCAGTGCATCCGAGGTAGCTAACTTCTTCGTCGAAAATATCGTCCTACGCCATGGTGCCCCGGAGGTCCTCATCACCGATAGAGGAACGGCATTTACTGCTGATCTAACTCCTCGATCTTGAAATACAGCCAGAAAAACCACCGCCGGACGACAGCGTGCCACCCACAGACCAACGGCCTCACGGAGCGGCTAAACAAGGCGATCGCCGACATGCTCGCAATGTACGTCGATGTCGAACACAAGACGTGGGATGCCATTCTTTCGTACGTGACCTTCGTATACAACATGACGGTGCAGGAGTCTACGCAGCTATCTCTATACAAACTGGTCTACGGAAGGAGCCCGGCAATTACGCTCGATGCCACGTTACCCAACATCACCGACGAAGAAATCCTCGATGTGAGGGAGTACCTTCAACGCGCCGAAGAAGCCTGACAACTCGCGCGCCTCCGTAACAAGAACCAACAGACGACCGACAGCCGCCGTGAAAATCTTCGACGACCTTTCGTGGAACACCAGCCCGGTGAACGTGTTTGGGTGTGGACGCCAACACGCCTACCTGGACTCAGCAAAAAGCTTCTGCGATGGTACTTCGCACCATACAGGTTTGTGGTTCGACGTCTCGTCCCACTCGATTACGAGCTTGTTCCCGACGGCATCACGAACTCTCAATGACGCCGATCGCGACCTGAAGTCGTCCATGTCGCACACCTCAAGCAGTTTCATGCACGTTATTGAACTGAAGCAGTGTTTTTGTATTATTGCTGTATGGTAATTCATTTCTTGTACTTTCTTGTATTATTGTTGTGCCTTCATTTTTAGTTAAAGCATCGAGAGGATGCCTTTTTTGAGAGGGAGGCAATGCCACGTTCTTTTTCTCAAGTTTTGTTATCCCCCCAATACACTACACAATTCTCAGCACAAAGCGCGCCTGCAGTTTTTGAGAAGCTTCAGGACTGTAGTAGATCGTTTGGATAAGATCACGCCTAGTTTGCGAACTGTACAGATTATTCTGGAACCTACATCACCACTAGCGATAACTCTAGAACATTTGATGGCAAGTGTATAAATGCCGACGCACTTCGCCGCTTGTCAGTTGATCGACGGCCGACGCTGCATGCGCCGCTATCAGCGCAAGTGTGCTACCGTAACGCGACTTTCCCTTTAGTGGGCACAGGTTCGCCCAAATAAACTAGTTATTCTGACCATTCCGTCTCCTGCCTTCAACCACGTCACGAACCAGTGACTTCATGCAGTGACACTTCTTAGCTTCCCGGGATGTTCTATTTTACCTATTAAAACCGTGTGGGCTTACAAAAACGATGGTGGAACTTCTTTATATTGAGAAGCCTCGTAAATACCTTTTTGAAAATAGGGGAAATTGCTAGTTTCAATTCCTTGTATCTACAGCACTCAGGCAATGAGGCCCTGTAGACTTACCACTGTTAGCTTATCAATTACTTTTTCAATTTCTCGCTCTGTTTTTGGCAATTCTAAAATTTCCATCCTTTCGTCATCAAGTCTTGGCAATAATAAAATAAATCACTAGTTAAAGGATCTCCGTGTACACTGGTTGATGTAGATAACTCTTTCTAATACTCGAAATTGTACCGGCTATTGCTTCTTTCGTATGGTACCTTGTTGCATTATATTCTAATTCTCTTATTTCAATTTTACAGGCATGTCTCTTCTCAGCTCCAAGAGGTCATTCTGTTATCGTTTCTCCCCCTACCAAAAATTCTGCTCGAGCTCGAACAAATACTACGCGATAACGTACTTGTTCTATAAACTCTAGCTTCTGTTTAGTTCTGTTTATATCCTCTGAAAATGTACCGGTCTGAGTACATTCTTCCGCTAATAACTGTTGCAAGTTTTTACGCAATCGCACTTCAATTTCTTTAGCAGCATGTCTCAGGATACTGCTTATCTCAAGTTCTTTATGTTATAGTCTGTTTACATAGTCTCCGCTTAAGTCCCCAGGATTCAGTAATTCGTTTTCTAAGTCTTCAACGCCCTCTAGCAAAATGCGATTAAACTCTTCATCCTTTACTAGCTTTACAATAAATTTCCTGTGGTCCCAAGTGAAATGTTTTTTAATCATTTCATGTTCAACCACTGATAATGAAACCAAACAATAATCACTAAACGTAACAGGCGTAATTCTGTAGTAATGGCATGAAGAGATGATTTCAGAAGACACGTATACTCTGTCAAGTCTAGTATGGCTTGAACGCTGATAGTGGGTAAACCTAACACCTTTTCCACTGCAGACATTCACCCACGTCCTCTAGCTGAGCCTTCATTACAATATCAATGGTGCTTTAATCTCTGTATGACCTGAAACTTGATTTATCTATACTCGAACAAACACAGTTGAAAGTAAGGATAAATCCCATATATTAAAACGACTCATTTCGCAGGTAGTTACAGACTCCATTTTCGCATTAGGTTTTGCCGAATGAACAAGAGGCACCCTGCAGACGTACCCGCCGTGTGACAAACGCACACATCAACCAGCCTCGTGAAAGGCTGCACCATTTGATCAGCGTGCTCTTCACTCTCTAATTTAGTTTCATCTACAGCGACGATGTCTAGATTTTTTTCTATAATCAGGCGGTAAAGCTAGTTTTGCTGCCGTTTGGCAGCAAAACTAGCTTTACATTTAGCGCCACCAATTTAGCGCCACCAAAACATTTAGCGCCACCAATCTAATCGTCGCCATCGTGATGAGAAAAAGCCGAGCGAACGACGCTTACCTTACCAACACCTAACCCGCTGTCTGGCCGACGCTCAAGGCGTCGTCCCGCCGCCGCCGTGTGAAAGCGATGACGAACGCAGGCGGCCGGCACCCCGAGACTTTTTGGAACCAGCCACTCGCCACTGCCCTTGATTTTCCGGGGTCGGACGCTGCTGGGATGCCACGTCTCCCCAATTCAGGCGCCGCTTTACTGGCGTAGTTTCGAGTGCGTCCATGTCCAAAGTAGCATCCGGGCCAATGACTGGGTCAGGCTTGGGCTGGGTTTCCGTCCGAGTCGAACGCGAATGCGTTGGAGTGCCCATAACCGTATTTTCATTTGTGTCTGGCTTAGGTGTCTTCATTGCTCTCTCGCTAGTCGCCACTGCATGAGACCCCTCCTCACGGCCCTCTCTGCTTCATCATCATCAATCAGCAATTCAGTGTGGACGCATTTATTGCTCGACTTGCTGCACTGACGTAGGAACGAGTACAGTCCACCTGCTCATGCCGAAAACCCTACAACCAGTGCACCTGGGCACCCTGCAGTCGCGACGAATGTGCCCAGTGTTCCGGAAACGCAGGCACAGTGGTGCCCTTCCTGGCATGACCACCAGTGCCGTGTCGATCCCGAGACGCATCTGGTGGGGTATGTGATCTGTAGTAACGCCTTGCTTTAGTAATAGCCGAACGAATTTGGTGGTTGACTCGGCTCCTTCAAAGTCTTCGTCTCTGCACTTGTCGCTGATAACTTCTTTAAGTTCACCGTACTCCCGGAAAGCATGCCGTACAGTCTCTGCGTTGACGTCAAAGGCTACCAAATGCAACATGAGACGGACCTGTTGCCTCTCTGAGTCGACGACGGCGCAGGACCGGTCTTTCACGGAGAGTGGGCCAGCGTCCGGAAGCGTCTTCTTGGCCTCATCGGTGTTCATTATAAGAAGCCAGACGTGCGACATCTGATACGCTCATATTGTCACGGGGTCGTGACGTGGCTGAAGACATTAGACTTTGTGTTGGAATTCAACTTTTTATTTGGGCGAACCTGTGCCCGGTAAACGGAAAGTGCGATTACAGTAGACTGATAGCGGCGAATGGAGCGTCGGCCGTCGATCAACTACTGACAAGCGGCGAAGCGTGTCGGCATTTATACTGTTGCCGTCGAATGTTCTAGCGTTATCGCTGGCGGTGGCGTATGTTCCAGAATAATCTGTACAGTTCGCAGAGTAGGCATGATCTTATCGAAATGATCTACTACAGTCCGGAAGATTCTCGAAAACTGCAGGCGCGGTTTGCGCTGATAATTGTGTAGTGCTTTGGGACGATAACAAGACTTGGGAAATGGAACGTGGCATTGCCCCCTCTGAAAAAGGCATCGTCCCGATGCTTCAACTAAAGATGAAGGTACATGTTTATTGACGGTAACTCAACTTACTGAACTAGTTCACGACCTTGCCATTACAGTTAATAACCGTGGTCAAACTGACTTAATTCTGCTTGACCTATCTAAGGCTTTTGACTGTGTATGCCACCGCAAACTAATAGCTAAAGTATAAAATGTTTTCGGAATAGGAGAACTTTCCGCTTGGATGAAAGCTTTCTTATTTAACAGGTCACAATTTGTACTCTATGAACAGATGTCTTCTAACACAGTAGCAGTAACATCCGGCGTTCCCCAATGCTCGGTACTTGGGCCTTTGCTTTTCTTACTCTATATTTATGATATCACTGATTACATCACTTGCAACATCAAGCTATTTGCCGACGACTGTGTGATCTATAGAGAAATTAATCATTGCAACGATCACATTATGCTTAATGATTCTCTAGCGGTCGTGACTAATTGGTGCTCTAAATGGCAGATGAAAATAAACACACAAAATTCAGTGATCATGACCGTAAGCAAAAAAACAAAACCATCCAACTTCGCGTACACCACTAATAACACACTTCTTAATAAAGTTGAGGAACATAAATACCTAGGAGTTACACTGACTTCTGATCTCAAATGGGACAAACACATCGCTAATATAACTTCCAAGGCGCTACGCAAACAATTCTTCTTAAAACGAACTCTAGCGCTCTCAACAACGGCAACGAAGCTGCTAGCTTACACATCATTCGTAAGACCAGTTTTAGAATATGCAAACACTGTCTGGTTTCCGTATTCGCTGACTGATATAACCAAACTAGAAGCAATACAAAGGAAAGCTGTAAGATTTATTTACAACAAATATAGACGCACAGATTCCCCAACACATCTTTTAACTCAGTCAGGTTTACAAACGCTGTCCGCAAGAGCGAAACGCACTCGCTTAAAATTCCTTTTACAGCTAGTAAAAAATAACTACAAGATAGATTCATCCAAATACCTCTCATTTTCACAGGCTCGGCAAACTCGCAATAAACATGCGTTCACGTTTTCAGAATACGCATGTAGGAACGACACGTTTAAGTACTCATTCTTCCCGCGCGCAATAGCGGCATAGAACCAACTTGATGCCACTATCACAAACTCCCAATCGCATTCAGAATTTATTGCACAGATAGAAAAAACTGGGGGCGCATAACAGTTTATACGCATGCAGGCGCACCGGTCCAGATCTGCTGTTCGTTAGTTAAAGCAACATCTTTTTCATTGTTCCTTTCACAGTAGTATAGCTATTTTTTAAGTATGTTTTCAGTGCTTGCTATTCCTGTCACAACTGTTCTATTTATGTTTTCCCTCACGATACCAATGTTAACATAAGTTCCTTTCTTCAATTAAGTATTTTATTTCTATCGCCTTTCAGCATGATTTCAGCTCTTTATAATGGCTGTAACTTGCTTTTTATCTTGTGATTAATGCATACATTGTGTATTAATAACATAATTATCGTTTAAGTTCTGCACTGCTCAATGGTTATATAATCCTCATGTCCTGTTATTATACTTGCATGTTTTTAGGTCTACATCCTTTTTATGTGTGTAGAAAATTACTGTATTGCCCAACTGCCACGTTCTCGAAGGAGAGTAGCAGTATTGTAAATAAATAAATAAATAAATAAACAATAATATAAGAAAGTACAATGAATAAATTACGATACAATTATAATACAAAAAACACTGTTTCAGTTTGTTAACGAGCATCAAACGGCTTGAGGCGCGCGACATGGACCACTTCAGGTCGCGATCGGCGTCGTTGAGAGTTCGTGATGCCGTCGGGGACAACCTCGTAATCAAGTGGGCCGAGACGTCGAACCACCCTGTACGGTCCGAAGTACCGTCGCAGAAGCTTTTCACTTAGTCCACGTCGGGGTATCGGCGTCCATACCCCAACTCGTTCACCGGGCTGGTATTCCACGAAGCGTCGTCGAATAGTGTAACGGCGGCTGTCGGTCGTCTGCTGATTACGGAGACGCGTGAGTTGTCCGGCTTCTTCGGCGCGTTGAAGGTACTCACTCGCATGGAGGTTTTCTTCGTCGGTGACGTTGGGTAACATGGCATCGAGCGTCGTTGCCGGGCTCCTTCCGTAGACCAATTTGTATCGAGATATCTGCGTCGTCTCCTGCACCGCCATGTTGTATGCAATTGTCACGTACGGAAGAATGGCGTCCAGCGTGTTGTGTTCGACATCGACGTACATTGCCAGCATGTCGGCAATCGTCTTGTTTAGCCGCTCGGTGAGGCCATCGGTCTGTGGGTGGTACGCTGTCGTCCAGCGGTGGTTTGTCTGGCTGTATGCCAAGATCGCTTGAGTTAGGTCAGCAGTAAATGCCGTTCATCTGTTGATAATAAGGACCTCCGGAGCGCCGTGACGTAGGACGATATTTTTGACGAAGAACTTAGCTACCTCTGATGCACTGCCTTTTGGCAGGGCTTTTGTCTCGGCGTAGCGGGTGAGGTAGTCGGTAGCTACCACGATCATTTTGTTTTCGAAATCCTACGTCGAGAACGGCCCTAGTAGGTCCATACCAATCTGCTGAAAAGATCGGCGAGGTGGTTCAATTGGCTGCAGAAGTCCCGCCGGCCTTGTCGGTGGTGTCTTGCGTCGCTGACAGTCCGGGCATGTCCTCACATAACGAGTGACGTCGGTGGTAAGACGTGGCCAGTAGTACCTTTCTTGTATCCTCGCGAGCGTGCGAAAAACACCGAGGTGCCCTGCTGTCGGATCGCCGTGCAGGGCCTGTAGGAGTTCTGGTCGCAGAGCTGAAGGCACCACAAGAGGGTACTTGGCTCGAAGCGGTGAAAAGTTTTTCTTTTGGAGAAGACCGTTTCGCAGGAATAATGACGCAAGTGCGCGCTTGAATACCTGCGGGACTTCGGCGGTCCTGCCTTCAAGGTATTCTATAAGGGCCTTAAGTTCCAGGTCAGCCCGCTGTTGTTCAGCGAAGTCGTCGGTAGTTAGCGTTCTCATAAGTAGTCGTCATCCGGGTAGTCGGGTGGTGGTTCGTCGACAGGCGCATGAGAGAGACAGTCGGCGTCGGAGTGTTTCTTGCCGGACTTGTAAATGACGGTAATGTCATATTCTTGAAGACTCAGGCTCCATCGTGCGAGGCGACCTTAAGGGTCCTTTAAGGTGGCTAGCCAACAAAAGGCGTGGCTGTCGCTCACAAGTTTGAAGGGCCTGTCGTAGAGGCAGGGGCAAAATTTCGACATAGCCCAGATGATGGCGAGGCACTCCTTTTCTGTTGTGGAATAATTGGCTTCTGCTTTGGGTAGCGATAGGCAGGCGTAACTAATAATCCTTTCAAGTCCATCAGCCTTCTGCACAACAACGGCTAAAGACCTACGCTGCTTGCGTCAGTGTGTATTTCTGTCTCAGCGAATTCGTCGAAATGAGAAAGTTACGGAGGCGTCTAGAGGCGATGTTTAGTCTCCTGGAAAGCGTGCTCCTGTGGCGTTTCCCACTTGAACTCCACGTCGGCCTTGGTAAGGTTAGTGAGTGGATCGGCTATGCGGGCGAAGTTTTTCACGAACAACCTATAATAGGTGCACAGGCCCAGAAATCGGCGCACCACCTTCTTGTCAGCGGGTGGCGGGAAGTCGGCGATGGCGGCTGTTTTCCGTGGATTGGGACGAACTCCAGAAATGGTTATCACGTGCCTAGAAACAAGAACTCTTTGTATGGAAATCTGCACTTTTCTGGCTTCACTTTGAGTCCGGACGTCTTGATGGCTTGAGTTACAGCTTCAAGGCGCCGAAGATGCTCGTCAAAACTCGAGGAAAACACGACAACATCGTCCAAGTACACAAGGCAAGACTGCCACTTCAATCCTGCCAGTACTGTATCCATAACGCGTTGAAAAGTTACAGGCGCTGAGTAAAGGCCGAAGGGCAGCACCTTAAACTCGAAGAGGCCGTCCGGTGTTATACACGCCGTCTTCTCTCGGTCTCTTTCGTCGATTTTGATTTGCCAATAGCCAGTCTTGAGGTTCTTTGACGAAAAGTACTTGGCGTTATGGAGCCGATCAAGTGCGTCGTCTATTTGTGGGAGACGATACACGTCCTTTCTTGTTATTTTGTTCAGGCGGCGATAATAGACGCAGAAACGTAGGGTCCCGTCCTTTTTCTTCACTAACACCACGGGGGACGCCCATTGACTCTTGGACGGCTGGATGATGTCATCCCGCAGCATTTCATCTACTTGTCTCTTCATGGCCTCACGTTCTCGCGTCGAAACCCTCTATGGACTCTGACGGAAAGTCTGACATTTTCTTCGGTTATGATGCGATGTTTCGTGATTGGGGTCTGCCAAATTTTTGATAACGATGAAAAGCAATCTTCGTAATGCAGGAGCAGGGCCTTGAGCTGTTCTTGCTAATGGATCGGAAGTCTGCGATTGACGTCGAAAGCTGTGGGAGAGGCTGGGTTCCTCTGAGTAGGTAACGCAAAATCGGCGAGGGAGAAAGCACTGGTGGCGTCCACAATTCCTTCGATGTGTGCGACCGTTTTTCATTTGTTCACACGTTCTTACTCATTGCTGAAATTCGTGAGCATAACCGTAGCTTTGCCTCCCCACAGCTCTGCAATTACTCTTGCGACGCAAATATTTCTGGTGACCATCAGATGCTGACTGCCTTCAATGATGCCATCCAAGTCAGGTGACTTGAGAGCGCTGACTGAAATAATGACGGTGAAGCGAGGCGGAATGGTGACTTGTTCTCGCAGCATATTCAAGGCATGGTTTTCTGACGGCGTGCGCGGCGCTAGTTCTTCTTCTGTGGATAATGTTATCGACTTTGTTCTTAGGTTGATGACAGCATCATGGAGGCATAAGAAGTCCATACCAAGGATGACATCTCTCGAGCAACGCTGTAGGACTACGAAGTCTGTAGGATAAATATGGCCGTTAATGGTGACTCTCGCTGTGCAGATTCCTGCAGGCGTTACGAGACGACCTCCGGCTGTGCAGAATTCAGGGCCTTCCCAAGCTGTCCTAACTTTCTTTAACTTCGCGGCGAACAACCCACTGATGACGGAATAGTCGGCTCCAGTATCGACGAGAGCGGTCTCACTGTGGCCGTCGATAAGAACGTCGAGGTCGCTAGTTTGCCGTCTCGCATTACAGTTAGGGCGTGGCGTCCGGTCACGGCTGCGTCGGCTTGTTCCGCTGCTTCTATGTTGCGTCGTCAGGCCACCTTCGGTGAGTGAGCTTTCACCGTCAGGGCTTTGCCTGGTTGGCGTTGTGTTCGGAAAGCTCCGTCGCGGCGTCGTCGTCGTCGGACGATCTTCGGTAGTTCGTCGCACAGCAACCGCACCTGCATCGGTTGCTGCCCTTCGTTTCCCGGATACGGGCTAGGAGACCGGCCCCGCGTTGGTCCAGAGTACTGCCGGGGGTGCGGTGACATGCGGCGGCTGGGCGATAGCGAACGGGAAGGACTGCGTTGTGTCCATTGAGTTCCAGTCGGGTAGTCGGCGATGTCACGTGGCCTTTCTCCTGGCTGCGGGCAATGTGCATTGACGGCGAAGCCACGCAGTCCCATCTGTCGGTACTGGCAACGGCGTCATGTGTGCCCGGCCTCGCCGCAGTGGTAGCAGCGCGGGTGGTTGTCAGGTGCACGTCAAACGTCCGATTTCCTCGGCGCACTGCGCTGGCCCGCAGGCGAACGGTAGGACGCCGGTGGGGGTGGTGGCGGCAGAGGCGTCTGGCGACGGAAGTGCGATGGGGCAGCGTTTTGGCGAACGCGTGGAGCAGGGGCGTGGCGGTGGGCTGCAGCAGCATAGCTCATGGCTCGCAGCTGAGGCTTTCGAGGCTGAGGAACGCCCAGCGATTGCTGGATCTCCTGGCGTACGACGTTCGCTATGATTCCAGGTGAGGCTGCGCTGAAGGAAGTAATTTTCGCAGCTCTTCTTGCACGATCGCTCGGATCATCTCACGCAAGTCAGTGGTTCCAAGCGCTTGAATGCCAGCGTAGCTTGTAAAGGAGAAGCTACGGTTATATTGCCGCGTGCGCATCTCGAGCGTCTTCTCTATCGTGGATGCTTCTGAAATGAATTTGGTGACCGTCTTTGGCGGGTTGCTGATCAGCCCGGCAAAGAGTTCCTGCTTTACTCCTCGCATAGGCAGACGGACCTTCTTCTCCTCGGACATGTAGGAGTCAGAGTGGCGGGAAAGTTTAATAATATCTTCAGTGAATAGCACCATGTTTTCGTTTGGCATCTGCATGCGGGTTTCATGAAGAGCTGCGGCCTTCTTGCGCACCACACTTGTGAAAGTGGTGAGGAACCTGGCGCGAAAGACGTCCAACGTTGTAAGGCTTCGCTCTTGATTCTCGAACCAGGTTTGAGCAGCATCCTCTGAGGCGAAATACATCTGCCGGAGCTTGTCATCGTCTGTCCAGTCATTCAAGGCGGCGACGCGGTCGAACCTTTCGATCCAGCTTTCCGGGTCTTCCAGTGGCGAACCGCAAAAAGTTGGCGGCTCTTTGGTTTGCCGGCGCAGGAGTGGTGTAGGCTGCACGGGGGTGGTCATGGTTGCAGTAGTTGATGACGTGATCCGGGTCTGCCTGGCTGCTTCAGGAAAGGGCCCGTACTCTGGTTGTAGTCCCCTCTGCCTGCGGCTTGTTCGCTGTTCAGGGTTAGCGTCCGTGTCTTGTTTGACGCTTGGGCTGGGGTCGTGGCTTAAAGGGGGCACACTTGGGTTTTAGCAGCGCGAAAAATGCACAAAAGACAAGAAAGGGACGAGACAAGCACTGACTTCCAACTGAAATTTTAATGACGAGAAGGCCGTTAATATGCAATGGAGCACAAAGAGTGAAAAATGACGTATTTTACGATACAAATTATCACCTAACGCCATGCCTGCTGCGCCTACCCTCGCACCTTAAGAAACATATCTCTTTATCTGAAAGAGCAACTGAAGGCTTGCTTACGCATGCGCCGCCTTCAAGCTCCATTTGAGCAGCCTCTTGCGGTGCATGTTATGTGGGCCAGACGGGCAGATGCCTTAACGATCGCTTACGGGAACATGCCAATAATGTTCGTGGCGGAACAGATGGCTTCTTAGCGCAACACGTGAGCACGTGTGGGTGCACTCCGCTGTTTGAAGAAACAACAGTTCTATGCAAGATTAAAGAGGAAAACGTGCGTATAATTTATGAGGCTGCTCAAATGGAGCTTGAAGGCGGCGCATGCGTAAGCAAGCCTTCAGTTGCTCTTTCAGATAAAGAGATATGTTTCTTAAGGTGCGAGGGTAGGCGCAGCAGGCATGGCGTTAGGTGATAATTTGTATCGTAAAATACGTCATTTTTCACTCTTTGTGCTCCATTGCATATTAACGGCCTTCTCGTCATTAAAATTTCAGTTGGAAGTCAGTGCTTGTCTCGTCCCTTTCTTGTCTTTTGTGCATTTTTCGCGCTGCTAAAACCCAAGTATGCCATACCAACTAGCCCAGTCATCCGCTCTATTAAAGGGGGCATCCGGAACATCATAAAAGCAGCACCTCCACCAGATGTCACGGGGTCGTGACGTGGCCAAATACAGGAGACTTTGTGTTGGAATTTCGCCCCGCCACGGTGGTCTAGTGGTTAAGGTACTCGGCTGCTGACCCCCAGGTCGCGGGATCAAATTGCGGCTGCGGCGGCTGCATTTCCGGTGGAGGCGGAAATGTTGTAGGCCCGTGTGCTCAGATTTGGGTGCACGTTAAAGAACCCCAGGTGGTCTAAATTTCCGGAGCCCTCCACTACGGCGTCTCTCATAATCATATGGTGGTTTTGGGACGTTAAACGTACCCCACATATCAATCAATCAATCAAACCCCACAAATCAGTCAATGTGTTGGATTTTAACTGTTTATTTGGGCGAACCTTTGCCCGGTAAATTGAAAGTCCGATTACAGTAGCAGTCTTGTACTGTTAGTGGAAACGGAGCGTCGGCTGTCGATCAACTACTGACAAGCGGCGAAGCGCGTCGGCATTTATACCCTTGCCGTCGAATGTTCTAGCGTTATCGCTGGCGGTGGCGTAGGTTCCAGAATAATCTGTACAGTTCGCAGAGTAGGCGTGATCTTATCAAAATGATCTACTACAGTCCGGAAGCTTCTCGAAAACTGCAGGCGCGGTTCACGCTGAGAATTGTGTAGTGTTTTGGGACGATAACAAAACTTGGGAAATTGAACGTGGCGATATGCTGCTCACCTATTGAGTGGTGCCTAGTTCCTTGAGCGGTTTTTAGAAGTCATTAATCCCTTACGGACGTGCTGCGGTGTCGCAGTGCAGAACCAACGCGCGTCTGAATTGTCCTCCTGAGGGCAGGTGTGGCAGAATTAAATGGTAGTCCTTGGGAGGTGATGTACACGAGAAACCACGGCCAGTGTCAAACGCTTTCACAGCTCTTGACGAGCCTGCCATCCTGCGTTTGCACGCGTCGGTGACCAGAAGCAGAATGCTACTCGCGCTGCACACCTATACGCACGCTTCAGTGACCGGGTATATATTTGCACCACATTCTTGCCTCCCATGTAGCTCTGGCGGGGTCATTTTTTCGCTAATAATTAAGCAATGGACATGCAAGGAGTAGGTATTCATTTGCGGTGGCCTCATGCAAGCACTTCAACACATGTGCCTTCTATTTTAGGCCTGCCTAGTATTCAATAAATTTTAACGATAGCTAAAGGGTTTTATCAGCAGGTGCTCTGTCGTACGGGCTGAATTCGCATTACCGGTACTGTGGTGAATCCGTAAAATGCACTGAATCGTACACAAAGCCCGAGCGGCCTTGCATGAACACATCAACAACGTACATTTAAGAGCTCCAGCGATGAACCGAGGCACACCGTCGCTACCAGTCGCCACCGCGTTCCACGACTAGGCCTCATTCACGAGTACGGCGCGGTGATTCTAATAATGACAGCTGCTGATCACAAAATGCTTGCTGATGTGCAGTTTACGCCTCGTTATTTTTCCCGTGCACAGAAATAGGTGTCCTTCTTCCACGCAGTTTAAGCGACGGAGTGATGGACTTAATTGAACGAGACCGTTCGCAGTCGCGGTTACTGTTGCTAGCATTCATTGCATGTACGCCCTTTCTGTATGTACGCCATTCCATGCTGTATGCCATTTCTGTGTGTCTCAGCCTCGCTCGGCACTCGCCTTTGAGTTAGTCCTTTGACAGCTGCGGTCGCAAGGTGCAGAATACTGTTATTCACTCAAGCAGCATTCATTTTTTGTGAAACACATTGTTTCACTGGTGGTCGGTGCAAGCTGGTAAAGCTCGCCACGGCGGCCGGCGCGCAGTGCAAGTTCGTCAAGATACCGGCTTGATATCGATCGCATAGCGAGGCCTTCTTACCACTTAGATGTTGCAGCCAGTGAAATACCGGTGACGCTCGGAGAAGCTACCATCGGCGGAGACCGGCGATCGCGTCGCCGGCGCAACTCTCACAATTGTGTCCAGTCAGCCTGACGTGGTCGAGCGAAAGCTACTTCGGAACGCTTCGAGGTTTTAGACGGTGAGATCGTACTCTGCCTCGTTCGGCACTTGCCTTCGTGTAAGTCATTTGACAGCTGTGGTTGCAAGGCACCGAAGACTGTTATTCATCCCAGCAGCTTTTAATTTTGCGAAACACAAGCTTTGCCTCGCTGGTGGTCAGTGCAAGTTTGTAGAGCTCGCCACGATGACCGGCGCGCAGTGCGAGCTGGCTGAGATGCCGGCTTGATATCTACCGCATAGCGAGGCCTTAACGCTTAGATGTTGCAGCCGGTGAAATACCGGTGACAATCAGAGAAGCCACCATCGGCGGAGACGTGGTGAGTGTGTCACAGGCGCAAATCTTACACCAGTTACCGGCCAGCCTGCCGTGGTCGAGTGAAGCCGACTTCGGGCTGCTTCGAAGTTTTACGGGGAAACTCTAGGAGCAATCTCTGATGATCGTAACAGCTTAGTTTTGTTATCATTAAATTATTCTTCAAAGTGTTTGGCAATTCGGTTCTTTGAAGTGCGGCATTCGCGGCGCTTTGTTGAGGAAATAGACCGATGTCCAGAGTGGTTCAACGGTGCAAAATATCTTGAAATTTTCTCCGTAAAGTCATTGCAAAGTCGTTGCAAATCTTCCCTGCACTGTTAATTTCGTTGCCTGTCGACAAACGCTCACACGGTCAGCACCAAAAAGCACTGGTATTTTGCACCGAGAAGCAAACACATGCCCGTACACACACACACACACACACACACACACACGCGCGCGCGCGCGCGCGCATGTCACGATCAAAAAGGGTTTTTAAAACTCCAATGGGGAGTTTGTAACGACGTGACCTGAAAATCTCTGAGAGTTTAACAAGGTCATGTTGTTCGTAAACTCAGTGATGAAGCAAGGGGGGGGGGGGGTTACGACAACATGTGCCGAGTTCACTCCGTACTAGGGAGTAAATAATTGGGGCAAGTAAGTTTTTGGAGCTCATGTGCTGGAGAGATCCCCACCATTTTTGCTTACTGTGTGGGAACATATTCGCGAATATTCATGTCCACAGGAGCCTTTTGGAGTATTGTGACGCTGCACTTCTGAAACTAGGCATGTTAAAAATTGTCCTAGGCAAGGCTTTCGACTTGGCTACACAAAGTATACTCTTCACGCCAGCTGAGTACGCTGGTCTTGATGCGATCATATGTAAAGGTAACAGGTGGGCATACCAAAGTTAAACGACAAATTTTATTGTATATGGAGGACTCTCGCAGTGCATACAAGCATTTTTTTTCGTGCGAAAAAAGGTGTCCTTCAAGTCCTCCGCTTTCTGCTCTAATTTAAATGCGAAGCATTTCTTAACAAACTTTGGAGACTTTGAGAATATCTATCTATATATCTAGCTGCCTAAGACTTCTAGCTTTCCGGGCCGTTTGAATAATGGTATGAATACCAAACTTTGTATGACATGCTTGTATAACGAGCATAGCTGACTAGTCCTAACATGAAACTCATGAAATGTTTATCATGAATGTCAAGATTTACTTTTCATGGTCTTGCTAATCTCGAGGTGGTTTTGTTCACATGACATGTAGCAAAAGTGGTGTGGTATGACATGATTGGTGTATGCAAGCGCCAAACTCTAACATAAAAACCATGATATGCCTGTCATGCAACAACATGACTACATGCCATGCTAATGATGCGCTCGTGGCCATTTCGCTAGCGTCATATACACCAAATCTGGTATTACAGTACGTCAATGCACGGCAAAGGTATGTGACTGGTGCAAAAATAATTACCACGATATGCGTGTCATGTAACATCACTACATGCTACGCTCATGATGCGCTCGCGGCCGTTTTGCTAGCTTCACATGTGCCAAATTCAGTATTATGTGACGCGAACGGATGACATACGTAAACGACGCATCCAAACATGATAATCATGACATGCGTGTCATGTAACAACATGACTACATGTCACACACATGATGCGCTCACAGTCATTTTTCTAGCTTTGCATATGCCAAATTTGGTATTACGTGACGTCAATGGATAACTAGGATATGTGACCGGTGCAAACATTATAGTCGTAAGATGCACGTCATTTGACAGCATGACTACATGCCATAGTCAAGGCGCCAATACATTTGGACGTGACCCAGTGAGCATGCGCGCCAGCGTTGCCATGCCAGGCGCCATTTCTGCCATGTACTCGCAGGCCTAGCCGCGCTGCATTACTTTGACGCAAGCGCGTTTCAGCGCATGCAGCGTTCCTTCGTCACGAAAAGAGGCATACGCAATGTTGTCTGGGTAACGCATCTATGCGAAATGCAGCATGTCACATATCGCATTGGTTGCCGTAGGACCGCGCCGATGGATGCTGGTCACACCGATCGCGCCTGGCGTCAGACTATACTGTGCTCGCCTTTTTTTAGCAAAAGCACAGTGACGCGTCACTTTGCCCAGCTTGCGCGCGTGTCAACATTATGTTGCAGTATATTCTGCCTTTCATGATGCAATCGTGGCTGTTGCGCTAGCTCCCCATATACCAAAATTGGTGTTACGGAGTGTAAATAGATAAAATGGGTATATGACTGGTGCAAACAAGATAATCATGACAAGCGTGTCATGTAAGAACACGACAAGACACCACGTTTATATCGGGCTCGCGGTTGTTTAACTAGCTCCACACATATTAAATTTCGCATCACGTGACATGAATAGAAGGCGAAGGTAGACGACACTTTGAAACATGATAATCATGACCCGGAAGTCGTGTAAGGCATAATTTACCCCCACCTCGTAACGTTGTGGTGATTTTAATGTGACAAATCAACATTCCTCATTCGTGCTTCGCAAATCATCAACTCTCACTGTACGTGGGATCTGCCAATTTTTGTAACCACAGTGTCGAAAATTGATTCACCACGGAGGGAGCAATGGTTTCACGTTGAACTAGTTTGAAGTTCGTGTTTTGGCATACGCCGAAAATATTGACTTTTTTTCTGTTGAGAGAGACAGTGTCACTTCGTTATTAAGAATGACTGGAAGGTTTTGTGACCCGTGTAGAAGCTTAATGAACAAAAAAAAACATTGGTTTATGACATGGCAATTGGGACCTCACGCCCAGTTCCTTTGAAAATATTCAGTGGCTCACGACACCTAATTGTTACCTAGGGGTACCATTGGAGAGGCATCAAGACGGTGAATCATTTTGGCATGAAAAGCTGGAAGAACTGCGCGCAACAGCCGATGGTTGGAGTGGTTGTGACTTATCAGTTTTCCCTCGGTCAGCTGTATAACGTGTTTGTGGCTACTAAAATTATGTGCCTATTACAAGTACTTCATCATCATCATCGTCAGCCTGACTACGTCCACTGCAGGACAAGGGCCTCTCCCATGTTCCGCCAGTTAACCCAGTAATGTGCTTGCTGCTGCCAATTTATACCCGCAAACTTCTTATATGATCTGCCCACCTAACTTTCTGTCTCTCTGTAACCCGCTTGCCTTCTCTGGGAATCCATTTAGTTACCCTTAATGACGAGCGGTTATCCTGTCTACGTGCTACTTGCCCGGCCTATGTCCATTTCTTCTTCTTGATTTCGGCAATGATATTCTTAACCCCCGTTTGTTCCCTAATCCACTTTGCTCTCTTCTTGTCTCTTAAGGTTACAGCTACCATTTTTCTTTCCATTGCTCGCTGCGTCGTCCTCAATTTAGGCTGAACCTTCTTTGTAAGTATCCAGGTTTCTGCTCCATAGCTAAGTACCGGCAAGATACAGCTGTTATGTACCTTCCTCTTGAGGGATAGTGGCACTCTACCTGTCATAATTTCAGGGTGCTTGCCAAATGTGCTCTACCTCATTCTTATTCTTCTAGTTACTTCAATCTCGTGGTTCGGCTCCGCGGTTATTACCTGCCCTAAGTAGACACAGTCTTCTACAACTTCAAGTTCACTATTACTTATCTCGAAGCGCTCCTCTTTTCCAACATTGTTGTATATTACTTTTGTTTTCTGCAGATTAATATTAAGACCCACCTTTCTTCTCTCCTTGTCTAACTTCGTAATCATGAGTTGCAATTCGTCCCCTGAGTTACTCAGCAATGCAATGTCATCGGCAAAGCGCAGGTTACTAAGGTACCCTCCATTAACTCTTATCCCTAACTGTTCCCACTCTAGGCTTCTGAAAACCTCCTGTTAGTACGCGGTAAATAGCATTGGGGAGATTGTGTCCCCCTGCCTTACACCCTTCTTGATTAGTATTCTGTTGCTTCGTTTATGAAGCACTATGGTAGCAGTTGATCCCGTATAGATTCCTTCCAGGATTTTTATATATACTTCATCGACGCCCTGATCTCGCAGTGTCTGCATGACGGCTGATATTTCTTCTGAATCAAACGCTTTCTCGTGATCTATGTAGGCTATGTATAGTGGTTGGTTGTATTCTGAGCATTTCTCTATTACCTGATTTATAGTATGAATGTGGTCGATTGTTGAGTAGCCTGTTTGTAATCCTGCTTGTTCCTTTGGTTGATTGAATTCTAATGTTTTCTTTACTCTGTTAGAAATTACCTTTGTAAATAGCTTGTATACTACAGAGAGCAAGCTGATCTGCCTGTAGTTCTTCAACTTCTTGTCATCTCCTTTCTTATGTATTAAGATGATGTTGCCGTTCTTCCAAGACTCAGGTACTCTTCCCGTCAGGATACACCTCGGAAAAAGGGTGACTAGTTTTTCTAACACAAATATTCTCCATCATCCAGCATATATAATGTTATCTGATCCTCACCAGCAGCTTTGCCTCTTTGCATGCTCTCTAAAGCTTTTCGGACTTCTTCTATCATGACTGGTGGGGCGTCATCTGGGTTACTGCTAGTTCATATAGTATTAAGGTCGTGGTTGACCCGGCTATTGTACAGATCTCTGTAAAACTCGTCCGCTATTTTAGCTATCCTATTCTTATTGGTAGTTATTTTGCCTTCTTTGTCCCTTAGTGCATACATCCGATTTTTGCCTATCCCAAGTTTCTTCTTCACTGCTTTGACGCTTCCTCCGTTTTTCAGAGCGTGTACAAGTGCTTATGAACGCGTAAAATCAATCGTAAAACCCACAGGATATTCGCAAAATTCATCTAGAGCTCTACATGGGGGCGAACATCTAGAAAAAACTTGTTTTGGTGTGTTGCGCAAGGAGGGCTGTCTCTGTGCCATCTGTTTCTTAACCAAGAAATATCACGTTTCAAGCTATAAGAGTCCAGAGAGACGCTTTTTCATGTTCTTTTTTCTAACATTTGTATTACACCACATTCTTTACTTCTTTGTATATTAAGACAGGTGATAACGAAACACCTTTTCACCTTTCTTGCGTGAACTTGTGTTCTCATATTGTTTCTTAAGGGCAAGGTTTTTGATATATTACCTAACTTAAGGGAAAAGGAAGCTCCTTATAAAAAACTTAATATTGTAGGCCCGTGTGCTCAGATTTGGATGGTCAAAATTTCCAGAATCCTTCACTACGACGTATCTCATATTCATAGGGTGGTTTTGGGACGTTAAGTTCCACTTATCAATCAATCAATCTATGAAAGACTTACTACAGAAAGTTTTTTTCTGTGCCCCTTTACCGTTCAAAGTATCAAAATTCATATGCACAAGACGTACTAAAGCGAGTGAAAAACATGTGGACACCACCCAACGTTAAAACTTTCTTGTTCAAACTTCGTACCGGAACCTTGCCATTGAAACCATGGCATGAATAGAGAAGGATGTACGTACCAAGGGGAAGCAGCTGTCCCCTGTGTCACAAACTTGAGACCATCGAACATGTATTTAATGATTGTAAGAATGCCATTTCCGCAACATTCTACAAGCGACTGTAAAAAAGGATTTGTCTGCTACTCCACATAAAAATCTTTTTTTGCCTTGTGATAGTTCTGTGCAACACTTGGACGTTATTTTCTAGCGTGGTCTTCATACGGTTGGGTGTAGTCTGTTATCGTACAGACACTTTGATATATCAGTTCTGTCTGTTCATGAGTGTTTCGTGGAAGCTGTTATCGAAGTGCGAGATGTGTATAAGAATACCGACTGTGGTCAACATGTAATGTCTGTGTTTGATGCGTTAACCCCTATGAAATGCGTGTGATCTGTGATTGTCAGATGAAATTGACCTGTAGTCAAGAATCCAATAAAGAAAAAAGGCATTCTAGCGTAGTAGTTAGCATGGCAAGTTGGCAATCAGTAGTGCGTCTAAAAGTTAAAGGTGCACGTACCACTTGGTCATATTTTGTTAACACTTTACTTACTCTTCTTTTTTGTCGAAGGGTTCGTAATTGGCTACCCTTACAATCCGCGTGTGAACGTAGATCCGTCAAAAACAACTTAAAAGCCGGATTCCGGCTTCAGTTCTCCCAAATTTGTTCGTGAGGTGTAATGTTACTCTCTTTGGTAGGGTAATGCTATACCCTGCTTGGGGCAGCGTTATGCTACTCTCTTTAGGTGAAGTGCTTTGAGCAATTCGGTGAAATCACTGTACTCTGCCACAACACGAGGTGTTATACTCTGGAAGAAAACGTGAAATATGGGACGAGCATGCACTATCCCAAAAAGAATGCCCAGCACTCTCATGGTTTTTAGAGCGTATCGCTCTTGCCGATTGCATATTTCCCTTTATTATATTCATGGTATTAGGTACAACGCATAGGAAATAGAGGTATTGATAGCACATCTGGCAGCGGTATGGTACTCTTCAGGCTTGCGCAGCAGCAGCACTTTAGCGAGGTTGAAAAAAGGTCGAGAAGGTGCAAGGATACCTAAATGATGTGAAATCACTATGTGTCCCATAAAGTGGAAGGTTCATTGTCTATGTTTCTGAAATAGGAGTGCATCCGGAAAATTTCAATGTGGAGAATGAGGGCTGCTTTAGGGCTTTATCTAAAAAAACAGTGGCAGATTGTTTCACAGATTGATGGCGCAATACAGTAATTCTTGTTCAGTGCAGTAATACTTGTTCAGTTGAGAGTTCAGTTCAGACTGGCACGGTGGATGGACGTGTTTTTTGAGCGCTCCCGATCGAATGCGCAGATAAGTGGTTTTGGATGTTTTGAGCTTGCCTCTATAATTATAAGGCAGCAGTTAAAACCTTTGTACGACTTATTACATTGTAGGGCTTTTTCGGGAGTAAGTCACCAGGGATTTACTAGTTTGCGTGTGTGTCTTTGTTTTTTTGTGTTTTTTGCTCTTTCCGCCCTGTAAAAGGTACACGTACATTAAACACACAAAATTTTGGAGTAGAGCTTAGACTTTCTCTTTTCGTCGGGTAAGGTTCGTCTGTTGTAATTATTGAGTGCGAGAATATATAGGAACAATTGGTGTTAAAAAGACATAATTAAAAAGGCTGTGAAGTGTACAGGATGCGGGGTGGGTTTGAAAATGAACCCAAGTGCAGAATCTGATGGCAAGGCAGCTGACGCCAAATGCAGGCAATGTGAGGTAGAGGAAAAAAATGGCGAAAATGATGGTTGCACAGTGTGAACTGCCGATGAGAATCACCGAGCTGGAGACTGCGTTGGCGACAGAGCAAGAGAAAACGAGGGCTATGGGACAAAGGCTGAAATCCGCCGAGGAGGCACTAGCGAAGGTTAGCGAAAAAGTGGCCGATAGAGAGAACAGTATGGCACCAGCAACTAGAACGGCGGGGAAGAAAGAGCAAGCAAGTTTGGAAACAACAGGTTCAGCCGGTTCAATAGTCTCAAGACCCAGCTTCGGCTAAGTACTGGTGAACTGGGAGGGGACAAAGCAGCCGGTGTCACAGATGCAAGTAGCCCCCAGGTGCAGGATGAACCAGCTGAAAAGTCACATCATGTGATAATCGCTGGGCACTCGAATTTCAATTGATGCGCGGAAGAAATCAAAGACAGGGCAAGAGGTGACAAGTTGGTTGCAGTAGGGACGTTCCCAGGACGCAAGTTGAAAGCAGTCATGCGGCAAGCGAGCGCAAACTCAAAACTGCAGCTGATGGATGAAATCTCATGATAATTACAGGTGCTTTAAAGGATGTATTAAATGAAGATACGACAGGACTAGCGACCGCAATGGTGAAAGGGGTCGATGACATGCACGCCACTCCTCGTCAGGTACAGGTAGTGATATGCAAAATACAGGAGGTACCGGTGCGTAACGGACCTGCAAAGAACGGTTGTCAATGCAAACCAAGAGATATGGCGGGTGAGCCGACAGAAAGGATTTGACTTGGTAGAAGTAAACAGAGAGGTGCATAGGTGGGGCTGTTTTCAACGAGATCGAATTCACTTCGATTAGTGACTAGGTCATGAGGTAGGTTGGCGACTTGCAGGATGCGCAGCCGCTTTTTTGGGAGGAACGCGGGCCCTTCTGGGGGCTGGATAGCTAGTAACGAGGAAAACAACCAGGGAGACTCTTTGACAGGTAGTACGGACAGATACGATTTCAAAGTGGCACCAATATCTAAGACAGGTAGAGTCCGGGGCAGAAATAGGCAAAGCCCCGAGGGCCGAGCCAATTCAGACGCAGGGTATATTAACATGCAGGGTGGCAGAAACAGGCTGAAGTGAGAAGAGATAGAAGAACAGCGATGGGAGAAGAGGCCGATGGCGTACGGTTTAGTTGGAAACACATCTTAGGGACATGGAACAACCTCCTAACAATCCGGACTACGAGTGGGAAAATTATCACAAGGTGAGAGTACGCAGAAGGTACAAATATATTTACTGATTCTAAACGGAGTACACAGTGTCCTTGAACCGAAATGGCGGAGTGGCAACAACAACCTGATTGTTGGTTTAATCGTCATCTTCGTCGCCTTTATGGTGCATTTGTTTATGTTAATGATGACTTGTATCATAAAGCCGCCGCCGGTGAAAGCGTTAAAAAAGCGTGCGATTCTGGGCAAAGAAGTACGGGCTAAGGCGGGAGACATTTACAATATCAGTGGACGGCAGAGACGAAAAGCATGGAGTGTCCAAGGGGGGCGATCTAATAGGTGACCTCTATCAGTTGGCGCAAGACATTTTAAGGCCCGTTGTAGTGAGCGAGGAACTTCGAGGACAGGCCAACGTGACGGGAGGGAGTCCATAGGAAGACCGACGATCGTGGAGAGTAAGCGACAGCTCTATGACGGATGTCGTAGCGATCTTTTTGAGATAGCTGCGAGGCAGAAAGGCGATCCCGGGCAATATGGCGGGCTGCTCGAGCCCGAGTAGTTGCATCGCGAGCGTACTCGGTAAGAGTGTCAGTATGCGACGGCAGAAGAGTGTCAAAAGGTAAAGTGGTGTGACGGCTGTACAGGAGATAGAGGGGAGAAAAGCCAGCGGTATTGTGTTGCGACGAGTTGTAGGGAAACGTCACGTAAGGCAAAGTGGCATCCCAATAAGGTTGGTCTGCGGAGACATACAGGGATAGCATTTCGTCAGTGTGCGGTTAAGGAGCTCAGTGAGTCCATTTGTTTGAAGGTGGTACGTAGTGGTGAGTTTATGACGTGTGGAACACGATCGAACAATGTCGACCACGATTTTGGAGAGAAATAAACAACCAAGGTCGTTCAGCAGTTGACGCAGCGCTCCATGGTGGAGAATAACGTCATGAAGGAAAAAGTCTGCGACATCAGTAGCACAGCTTGTTGGTAGCGCTCGCGTGATGGCAAAGCGTGTCGCGTAGTCTGTTGCCACCACAACCCACTTATTTCCACTCAGAGACGTTAAAAATGGTCCAATGAGTTCAAGGCCGACGCGGTAGAACGTGTCTGTTGGAATGTCGATAGGCTAAAGTGGGACAAGTGGTGCCGATAGAGGATGATTGCGGCACTGGCAAGACTCACAAGATGCAACATATCGGCGCACAAAGCTTGAAAGGCCGGGCCAGAAGAATCGACGCCGTACGCGGTGATACGTGAGGGCTGCTCCGAGATGTCCAGCAGTTGGGTCATCATAGAGTTGTTAGAGCACAGTGGAACGGAGTGTTGCAAGAACTACCAGAAGTTCTGGGCATTCAGTGCTTGTGTTGCGCCGATAAAGAATTCCGTCATGAAGCATTAACAGGCGAAGGGAAGGATCTGAGGTGTGAGAAGCTAGACGGCATATGATAGACCGCAAATTGGCATCACTGACTTGTTCCCAACGGATGTCCGTGAAATCTAAAATGGCGAAGACCCAGGCATGAGAATATTCCGCTGGCAGGTGAGGGGGATCGTGGGGATGGCGAAATAGACTATCAGCATCCTGGTGCATTCGGTCAGACCTGTAGGTCACGTCAAAGCTATATTCCTGTAGCTTTAAAGCCCAACGACCCAGGCGTCCAGAAGGATCTTTTGAGGAAGGACAACTACAACAGGGCGTGGTGATCCGTGATGACCGAAAAGTGGCGGCCGAACAAGTATGGTCGGAATTTTCCAACTGCCCACAGAAGAGCGAGGCACTCGTGGTAAGTGTTGGAAAACTTGCAATCCTATGGGAAGAGGAGGCGACTTGCGTCGGCGATTACACGATTTTGACCCTGTTGCCGCTGGGCGAGGACCGCGCCTATACCATGTCCGCTGGCGTCGGTGTGAACTTCAGTGGGTGCTGAAGGATAGAAATCACCTAAGATGGACAGGGAAGTGAACAATGCAGTAAGTCGGCGAAACGAATTGGCTTGCTGGGGACCCCAAGAAAACGGCGTGTCCTTCTTCAGTAGCTGTGTCAAAGGATGGGCATTGTCAGAGAAGTTGTGGACAAAGCGCCCGAAATAGGAACAGAGGCCGACAAAGCTCCGTACATCTTTCTTTTAACGTGGTGTGGGGAAATATTGGATGGCGTGAATTTTGTCGGGATCAGGTTGCACACCATTAGTACTGACAAGATGGCCTAGCGGAGTGATTGTTTGGCGGCAGAAACGGCATTTGGAGGAGTTGAGCTGCAGGGCTGTCCTTCTCAAAACTTCCAAAACAGCTTGCAGACGGCTGAGGTGGCGTTCGAATGACGGCGAGAATACAATGACCTCATCGAGATAACAGAGGCATGGAGTAAAGAGTCCATCAACCCCGTAACAGGGAGTCCATCATTCTCTAAAATGTAGCGGGAGCATTGCATAAGCCAAAGGGAATTACCTTAAACTGGAAAACTTCATCCGGTGTAACGAATGCAGTCTTTTCACGGCCTGATTCGTAGACGGAAATCTGCCAGTACACTGAACGCAGGTCGATAGAGAAGTAGGCAGACCCGTGCAGGCAGTGACGGTAGTCGACGCAGAAGCGCCAGGTGCCATCCTTCGTTTTTACTACAACGACTGGTGAGGCCCATGAACTGCAAGATGGTTCAATGACGTCTTTTGTGAGCATTTTATCAACTTCACGTTGGATGACTTGTAGCTCTGCATGTCACACGTGATAAGGACGTCGTCGGATTGGGCTGGCGTCTCCACTGTTGATCCTGTGAGTAACAACTGGCGTCTGACCTGAAGGGATGTCGCCAAAGTCGAAGATAACCCTGAGGGATGCCAAGATATGTCAGAGATCGGCTGCCTGTGCTGAAACGAGGTCTGGTGCGATCATCTTGCCCAAGTCGGCATCAGTGGAGCTCTGTGAAGAGGATGCGTAGCGGGTAAAGGAGCGTCTGCAATGTATGCAGAAACAGAATGTTCACTGATGTAAGATACGTTGGCTAGAGTCATGCCATCTGGAACAACTTGAGCGCACCAGCTAAAGTTCAGTATCGGTAGCGATGCCACATTATTCGTAATCATCAACAGAGTATCAGGAAGGGCAACATTTCTGTCCAACAACACGTCCAAAATTGGTGGCAGCACAAAATCGCCGTTGGGTACCGGAGGAAAAGACCTCATGGTTACATAGGTAACGGCTTGGGGCGCCAGGCGAACGTAGTCGACAGAACACAAACGTGGTTGAGATGTAGTTGAAGCGTCATAGCAATAAGGTAGGTCAAGCTGAAGCAAGCCGTTTTCACAGTCAATTAAGGCAGAGTGCGGAGCAAGAAAGTCCATGCCCAGCATGAGTTCATCAGAGCACTTCTCGAGCATGGCAAAAAGCACAGTTGTGGAGCGGTCAGCAGCACTAACACGTGTGGAGCACATCCCAAGCACAGGAAAAGTTCCACCATCGGCGACTTGGATGAGCGGCACTGTGGGCGTTGTTAAAACCTTTTTAAGGTGGCGGCAAAGCTCCAAGTTTATTTCCGAAATGTGAGACCCTGTGTTTACAAGGGCAACAACAAGTGCATCGTCTACATTATTGGGTATGTGGTTGCGTCGTGTCGGCATAGTCAGAGGATTTGGCTGGTGAATCGTCGATGCAGCATCACCTCTGGGAGCTGCATCGTCTAGTTTTCCCGAGCCAGATGTGCAGTTGGCGAAGAAGGATGGCGAGATTGGAGTGAGCGCGACGATGGACGCCGGGACAGCGCTTATAGGGACTGGTGGCCGGGAGGGGATGGTGACAGTCAATGCACCGTCGACGAACTGTCACCACCGGCTGGCCGAGGCGACTCGTGGTGAGTTCCGAAGTGGCGATCATCTGCCTTTGCGTGACGGTTGTAGCCACAGGAAGGCTGACGCCAATACCAACTGCTATTACAATAGCGGGTCACGTGACCCACATGATGGCAGTTGAGGCAAATGGCCAGGTCATCAGCAGTCCTCCACTCAGCGGGATTGCGAGAGCGCGCTGGGAGCCTCTGGCCTTGGGCGTAGGAAACTGGCGGACGGTGGTCAGTGGATCGAGAGGGGGCGGCGGTGCACACAGATTCCAGGCCAACGTTCGAAAGCACTTGGCGAACGTTGACAAGCAATAAAGGCACCATTTGGGAGCTGGACTCACAGGCACGAGAGAAAGATGAACCGGGAGACATAGCTTCAAGTTCTCGACGGATGATCTTTGTGACGTGCTCTGCAGTCAGCGGTGCCTGTGGTACAGGCATGCCTTCGCATGATCACGTTGCTGAAATGTTGGGAAGTGGAGCGAACTGATGGGAAATACGTCGGCTCTTGGCGGCCTCAAAACGCTGGCACTCTCGGAGAATGGTATCTACTGTGTCACAGTTCTTGCAAATCCGCAAATTGAACGCGTAATTGGCAATGCTTTTTAGTATGTGCGCTATCTTCTCGGACTCCTTCATGCCGTCGTCTGCTTTGCGGCAAAGAGCGAGCACGTCCTGTAGGTAAAACAGGTACGACTCCGATGACGTTTGAGCGCGAGATGCCAGCTCCTTCTCTGCCGCTCTTTTCCTGCCAGTCGATTGGCCGAACAGTGCACGCATCATTTCTTTGCGCGCATCCCAGCTGCCAATTTCCACTTTGTTGTTCTCAAACCACACTTTGGCTGTCCCCTTCAGGTAAAATAGAATGTTCGTCAGCATAAGTGTTTCGTCCCAGCGATAACTCCTGCTTGTTCGCTCGTACAGCGGCAACCATTCTTCAATGTCGACATTGTCGGTCCCGCAAAAAGTGCGAAGGTCTTTAAGCTGGGGCAAAACAACTGTCGTCGTTGCAGTGGCTGCTGCAGGAGCTGGAGCCGGACCCTCTTGTGCAATCGTGGAAAAAACCAAGCGTCGGCCGCTGCGTAGCTCTGTCTTGTTACCCAGCACCTCCACCAAAATGTCATGGGGTGAGAGAAGGCAGAGGGTAGAAATGTACTTACAGATTGTACACAAAGTACACAGTGTCCTCGAACCAAAATGATGGAGTGGCAACAACGACCCGAGCTTTTGTTCAATCTTCATCTTCGTCGCCTTTATGGTGCATTTGTTGATGTTAATTATGACTGATATCAACATTGTAATAGAACTGAAGGCAGTAGAAAAGGGGGTAGTATTGGGGCATTCAGTCATAAAAGTACAGACTGGCAAAGGGTCAAGTAGGAGTGAAAAGATCATTTATGGCTAAAATAGAACGTGGCAGACCAAATGACACTCATTGGTTTGGTGTACTTGTGGACGGAAAAAAGCCCAGAGAAGAAAACCAGGCAATGGTGGAGTGTATATAAACGGACATTCAGGAATTAGGAGGAAAGTGCGAGATATTTATACTAGGAGATGTGAAAGCGCACATAGAATATATAGATGGGAATACCGACCCAATAGGCAAAATGTTCATGTATGTGTATAAAGGCATGATTTGATCATTGGCAACAGTACTCAGATGTGAGAAGGGCAAATAACATGGGAGACAGGAAGGCTGCGGTCGATGATAGATTATGCACTGATGTCACACATGAGGTAGTATAAGTTTAGGGGAATGCACATAGAAAAATGTGGCTCCAGAAGTTTGGGTAGTGATCACATAGGTATCAAGCTAAGTTTTGGAAGATCAGTGAAAGTGAAGAGACAAGATTACAGGAAAATCGTTATTCAGAAAGGCAAATGGTAATAGCTTTTAAACAAACGGAGAAAGTAATCACTGAGGATAATAAAACAGTTTGGTCATACATAAATCTAATTAGACTGTTGGAACTAGAGCTTGCTAAGGCACGTGGCAAGTCACCCCGGAAAATAATACACAAACCCGAAAGTGGGTGGGATGAGGAAGTTAGGAGAGCCAAAGGAAAACGTCAGGAAGCCTCTGGGAAACACAGACATGCTAAGCAGTGTAATTAACCAACAGTTGATGTTGAAAGAGAATGAGACATCTGTCTAAGCTGTAGACGGGAAGCATCCCTTCTGATCAGTGAAAAGATTAAAAGAAAGGGGACTCAGTGGATGGCAGAAGTACATAAAAAAGATAAAAAGGCAGCTACAAAATTTTGGAACCATCTAAACTCCCTAAAAAATAAGGTGAGCTCTGAGCTGAGGTTTTAACTGCAGCTAAAGGCACTAGGCTAGAAGGGGACGAAGCTATTGAATATATAAGAACAAAGGTTACGGAAAATTTTCAACGAAGAAGTGCCTTATGCACCACAATAGACAAGGATGAATGAAGTGGCGCAATGACTCCTTTTTCCAACAAGAGTGGGAAAGGGCTGAGGAGAGAGTTGCTAGTAGTACCTCAACAGGCTCAGATCGCATTCCAATTATGTTTAAAAAGACATTAGGCCTGAAGTCTAAGCAGACTTTGAGAAAGGCAGTTAGCCAAATAATAATTGATAGTGAAGTCTCCAATGAATGGAAACTAGCAGGATGAGCATGATCTATAAAGGAAAGAGGGACAAAGCTGACACAAACAACTACGGTCCTATAACAGTGTCATCAGTAGTCTACAGGCTGGCGATGCAGATTATAAAGGAAAGACTGCAGGCTAATGGCCGACAACAAGGAAAATTTGCAGATATTGATGGACATCTGCGGTAATGAGGTAGAGAGGTTAGATTTCAGATGCAGTAAGAAAAAATCTGCCTTCATAATTTTCGATGAATGTGAAGGTAGTGAGCTTAGAATACAGGAGGTCACGCTGGAAGTAACAGATAAATACAATTACCTGGGCTTATGGATAAGCAATAGGACCGAGTACCTCAGGGAACACAAAATATACGTGACGACTAAATGTAACAGGAATGCAGCAGTGATGAAAAATAGGGCACTGTTGAATTACGATAGGTATGATGTTGTAAGAGGAATATGGAAAGGGGTCATGGTTCCTAGTCTGACGTTCGGCAATGCGGTCTTGTGCGTGAGATCAGAAGTTCAAGAAACGTTAGAAATTAAGCAACGAGGAATCGGTAGGCTTCCCTTAGGAGCTCCCGGGAATACGCCGAATCAGGGAGCACAAGTTGATATGAGATAGACATCATTTGAGGGCAGGTAAGCTAGCAGCAAGATAAAATTTGAGAAGCGATTGAGAGAAATGGGGGAGGAGATTTGGGCTAAGAAGGTATTCAGCTACTTTTATATCAAGAATGTTGATTCAAAATGGAGGAAGCGAACCAGAAAATTGACAGGCAAATGCTTAAAAAACAGCACGGGTCCAAACCGAAAAGAAATATTGGTTAAGAAGAAGGTCAAGGAAGCGGAGACCAGTATGTGGAGAATTGGCATAATTAAGAAGTCTGCACTAGAAATGTATTGAACATTTAAGAATCGAATCGCCAAGGAAATGATCTATAATAATACTCGGATAGTTCTCTACTGTTTGAGGCGAGGACCAGAGTATTGCGAACCAAGACATATCGGGCCAAATACGAAGGGGTAGACACAGTGTGCAGTGCCTGTGGGAAAAAAAAGGAAACTGCCGAACACTTGATAATGTTGTGTAAAGGGCTTCAACCTACAGTTCAGGATGATGGCGCAGATTTTTTCAAAGCACTAGGGTTTGGGGACAGGGAGGGCAAATTAGACTTTGGGCGGGTAGAACTAACTAGAATGTGGTTATTTGATTGGTGGCTAAAATCAAAGCACGAGTGAAAATTAAACACCTCAGTGCAAAGTACCAGTCCGCAACCTCAATATATATATAAAGTTTTTGTTTCACTTAGTATTACGGCTTGGTGTTATTTGCCATCATCCGATCTAAAGGGTACAGCCATATCAATTTATCCATCCATACAAGTGATTTAGCATCCCAACATTATGATATAATAATAAAAAACCGGAGTTCCGTGGAAATTTCAACCAGCTGGAATTTTTTAGCATGCACCTAAATTAAAGTACATGGACCTCATGCAGTATCGACTCTATTGAAAATGCGGCCACCGCATCCGGCACTAGGTCCCGTGAGCTTCGGGTCCACAGTCAAGCACCTTGAGAACATGGCTACCACGGTGGGCAGAACGCAGTGTGCAATGAGAACATTTTGAAACAGACTTTTACAAATTGCCATGAGAAAGAAGTGTACCAATTTTATACAAAATTCATGAAGAGCGCTATTCACGAAAAATAGGTTTAAAGTGCTACTTTTACTAAACTCTTACTCGCTTTTGAGAATGCTAGCGCACTACACAAGAGTTCATGTTTGATTGATTTGTGGATTTTATTGTCCCAAAACCACCATATGAATATCAGAGACGCCATTCTGTAGGGTCCCAGAAATTTCGACCGGCTGGTGTTCTTTACCGTGCACCCAAATCTCAGTACACGGGCCTACAATATTTTCGCCTCCATCGGAAATGCAGCCGCCGCCGCCGGGATTCGATCCCGCGGCCTGCGGGTCAGCAACAGAGTACCTTCTCTACTAAGGTACTCTATAATGTACAAATGTACCCTGAGGGTTTTACAAATAAATAATGAAATAAATAAACCACCGTGGCGGGGCCGCACTACACGAGCGTAGTGCGCAACCTATTGCGAACTAATCTCGAAGGCGCAGGCTCTATTCTCAGCCATGGTAGCTGCATTTTTCGCTGGAGCGGAATGCAAAAAATAGGAAGGTATTTAGACATACGGTAAAGCATCTAGATGGGAGAAAATATTCTGCAGTCCTCCGCTTCTGTGTGCCTCATCAGTTATTGTGATTTAGGCATTTAAAACATCAGCAAGTAATATGAAAACCAATACTTCCGCCTTTGTCCCAAAGATGACATAAGAGATGTCTTTTGTGAGAAACTTCACAATTTGAGCGAAATGGAAAATAAGGGGATAATGCATCATAACCTAACCATTATTTCTATGGCCTACAATACTTTTTCGTTTGAGACAGCGTTCGCATTAGTGGTGACATTGGTAATGGTGAAGCAGCAGAAGGGGCCTCAAGCCAGAGTGCTATCTGTTTTACGAAGCACATGGGGGAATCTGCTGGTGGCAGCAAATTCGACAGTTGGGTTAGTTGGTATGGCTTCTTTTTATTTAAAGCAGCACAAAGGAGAGGACAAGAAGTGGACACTAAGGACGCTTACTCGCGCCTGGTATGCTTAACAGAGGCATGAAAAAACATCATAAAATTAACCCGAAGGTTTTAAACGAACTGCGCAATCACCGCGATATGAGAATCTGGCCAACATGCACAAAGGCACGACAAGGCAAAAAAAAAGTTTGGTAAGCAGTTTTCACGTCTTATAACAAGATATGCTGTGACGAGGTATAATAACAAAAGCGAAACACAAAAGCCCTACAAGCATCTATCTAGCCCACCTCCGTAATTTTTGTTTGCAATAAACTCATTGATGCAACTTTCCCCAGCGTTCCCAATGAAAAGTGTTTCTATAACGTCGTACTTCAATCGCCCATAAACATTTCTATGAAAACCAGGTATGCACTTACAGACCTTAGAGTGAGAAGCTAAATTAGATCCATTGCTGGCACTAAAATACTTTTTGAAGCCGGTGTTTAGGGATCAATTTTTACAAATTTTTAAAAAAGCTGCTATCATACCGACATGTTTAGGCAAAAGCTTTTCAAAAGAAAGTGTAGTACCAGCGTGCTTTGTCTTTGTGCGCATGGTTTTGTTGTGTTAATAGATACAGAGCACCTAGCATCATCCCTGTATTAGGAATCATGAATATCTGCTGCCCGACTACGACCGTTGCAAGGAAAATGCACATCTATATGCTCCGCTCTATTATCTCATAAATGAGTTAACTGTACGTGTACTTCATTTTCTGCTGTCCTCGTGCCTGTCCTCTTTCTGTTTCAGTTCAATTTTTTACCACAAATGAATTTTGTGTTACATGTCCCCTACATGTCACTTTCTCTTTGATTGACAGCCGTCATGTTCTCAAGCTAAGTGTATATAAAAACAAAACCTTGATTGACAGTCGTGATATAATTATGCTAATTAAATCAAGTGCCCTGAGTACACTTTGTGATAGACAGCTCACATGTTGGTCTATTTGAAAAAAAAATCGCCTGACTCCTTCATCGTTGACTGCTGGCGTACTGTTAAGCTCTCACTCACATAAATGACCCGAACTCTCCCTCTCATCAAGCAGCTTAATCACTATTAAGCGATTTGCAACGAATATATTAGAAATTGTCAGCGTGATTAACAGGCGACGTCAAAGCTTGAAAATATTACTTTCTGAGTTCTTGGTTGAGACCTGACAAATTATTGACGTAGTTATGAAAAAATTGACCCAAATGTTGTGATGATGTCGTGATGAATAAGCAGGAAATGAATGTGTTCTCAAATACAAAAAGGATTTATTCGGCGAAGATGTGCCAAAAAATGAAAATTCGCAGAACCGAAGCGAGAAGTCACAGCGACGTATAGGTAGAAAGAGACAGCATTCTAGAAAACAGCAGAAATGAAAAGTTTAGGCAACTATCTATTGCTTGCTGAAAAATAATTGATCTAGAAGAACGGTGCATTACACGAGCTAGAAAGAAGAGCTGAAGCCATTTCGGAGGCTCTCAAGAAATAATGAAATAGGACTGTGCGTTATCTTCTGGCAGTGCAACTTATAAAATGAGACCGCATATACTATTGGAAAAGCAAGCTTTGCGACTGTGCCTTGGACTGACCAAGTTTGTTGCTAACAATGTGCTCTACATGAAAGCGCGTCCACCTTCATTGTTAGATAGATTCAAAATACCTAATATAAAAACATTTTCCAACTCTACACTTCACCACAGAGGGCATCGTTATATGCTTTTAATAAAGAGCGAAGCTTATTTTTTGAAACTCGATGGTTGCGATTCCACTACACAGAGATCATGCTCGTTCAAGTGCTGCTGAACCACTGAATGTCAACATGAAATATATCTTCGCAAAATAACTTTAATTTAAACCTTCAGATAGAATTTGAGTATATTTACCCCTCTAACGTGAAGCCAATGTCATTTCAATATTTAAATGATCGGCTTCAAGATTACTTGGCACACGTCAACATGAACAAGATAATTGCGACTGATGCATCCGTATCGAATGAAAAGGCTGGGGCAGGTATCGTTTGGCGTTTCCTTGACTTCTCCTTTTCGGTAAGGCTCCCAGATTACACACCAACATTCATTTCAGAATCATTCGCTGTATTCGAATGATTCTGAAATGAATTCGCGTATAGACACTTCATTCGCGTATAGACACTTCGGAAAATTGTTTTGGGTTAATCAGAAGCAGTTGTAATTACAGATTTTCGTTTGGTATGTGCTGCACTGTTTAAGGGAGCCAACTTAACTCTTATGCATATGTTTCGACAACTCATACCGACAAAATTGCAAAAGCTTCAGTTGTTATGGGTACCAGGCCATCGTGGTATATATCTCAATGAGATGGCGGATTTACTAGCCACAAAATCTCTTAGCGGTCCCCTTATCCTGATTTTGCCTGATATCGCTTACGCGAAAGATTTAGAAACCTCTGTTTGCATAAAATAAACTCCTACTCATTGGCTGAATCTCAAGATTTCGCACATATAAGATGCTGCTAGAATAGAGAGTGGTGCGGAACACGCCAATTTGAACTTACTTATACCAGATTGCGTTGCATAATTCCACAAATAAATTGCTATATAAATAAAGTTGCTCTATAGGCGTCACCTTTATGCCAGGTTTGCGAAGAAATAGCAACAATACAATAATGTTTATTTATTATGTCGCCGATATTCTTATAAACAGAAAAGTTAGCTTGTAGGTCTACTTAAATTAAATGTGACAGTAAATTTATGTTATGGCAGCATTAACTAAGTTTATAGCCTCAGGGACGTCTGCTCTGTGATATTTGACTACATAATTTAAACAAAGTTATTGCCATGTTACAGTGACTTTTTTATATAACATTTTGGACCCAGTACTACCCCTGTCTCAAATCATTGATTGATTGATTTGTGAGGTTTGACGTCACTAGACCACGATATGATTATGATCGACGCCGTAGTGGAGGGCTCCGGAAATTTCGACCACCTGGGGTGATTTAACGTGCACCCAAATCTGAGCGCACGGACCTGCAACATTTCCGCCTCCATCGGAAATGCAGCCGCCGCAGCCGGGATTCAATCCCGCAACCTGCAGGTCAGCAGCCGAGTACCTTAGCCACTAGACCACCACAGTGGGGTCTCTGTCTCAAATAACATTTCATAGCCTGCATCGACCCTTGCTCAGCTATACTCCTTTTCGATTTCTGGCTTTTCGTTATATATATATATATATATATATATATATATATATATATATATATATATATAACTCATCCGCTGATGAAGGGAGGACCCCTCCCGAAACTGTTGGGAAATAAATATATTTATCCTTGTTGACAACGCTCCCGTTGTGCCATATCCCATACCTTCACAAAGACTAACTGGCCCATCGAATTATTACTCCCACTATATGTATATATATATATAAATATTTTTTTTGATTATATGTATATATGAACCACCATATGATTATGAGAGACGCCATAGTGGAGGGCTCCGGAAATTTTGACCACCTGGGGTTCTTTAACGTGCACACAAATCTGAGCACAAGGGCCTACAACATTTCCGCCTCTATCGAAAATGCAGCCGCCACAGCCGGGATTCGAACCCGCGACCTACAGGTCAGCAGCCGAGTACTTTAGCCGCTAGACCACCGCAGCGGGGCGCCTTGTAAAGAACATCGCTCCACAAGCCGAAAGAGTGCATTCTTCTGGTAAAGAATTATGGCATTTTACTGCGTGCCAGTTCGCAATAGAAAATGAAAATCATGTCTCGGCTGGCGCGCTGATCTTGTAAATTCAATAGGATTGTTTACGTCTGCCAAGAAAGCACCATCGATGTCTTCGTCATAAATAGCAGACTACTCGAGTGGCCACCATAAGGGCACCTTCACACTTGGCGTCGTAGAAAGTGACAGCAGCAAAACTCACCAGACGTTCACTTGCTTCGCCGCCTAAGCGGTCAAATGTGATAAGTGAGGTTCAAAGTCTCAAAACGACCACATTATCCATAATACAACCTTTTCAGTGCGCATAAAAAACTGGACAAGAAAGAGACACACAAGTACTAGCTCTAAACCAATTTATTTTTAAAGGAAAAAAAAACGTATCAGTACCTGGGAGCTATCACAACGCAGGTGCAAGTAATGTGACAGTCAAACATGAAAAGATATGACTAAACAGTAATAAAAAAAACTGTAGCCCCTATCTGTTAGAGCCACCGAAAGTTGAATAATGCATTTGTTTGTACGCCTATTTATATGGAAGGCTTCCTTAGTTTTCCCGTGTTAATTTATCACTGTCAGAACAAAACATCTGTATCGCGAAACACGGGATCACAAAGGCATTATTTAAAATCATCTGACAAGGGTTAAGATGTTTCTTTTCCTACTCAATTAGCATGCCCTGGTAATCATGTATTCATACAGTGGCCAGCCTCTCCTATGTACACATGTACACGGGTTAGCTGTTTCGAATATACCAACTTTTGTCGGCATTTTAAAAACTTCAGCTCTTTCATTGGGGGACAGCTACGTTTCATTTCCCATTTTTAAATCTTTTTTTTTAACGACCTGACACAAATTTTGCGTCCTGATAGAGGCATTGAAAACAACATCGATGTCATACCGGCTGGCAACTTTTTCAAATCCGTTAGAAAACTTGTCAATGTATGGCGGGATAGCGCATTGCTTTTTATCTAAACTGAAACGATTCCATGAGGTAAAGGCCACACGTCTTTTGCTATGCTTATAGCTTTGTGAACAGCTCTGGTCATAGCCTGTTCCGGGACACCTACTGACGATAGCCCTGCTACTTGTTTTGGAAAGCTTTCTTTCAGTGCGTGATAGCAAGGCTTTACCATAGGCCCTCGTAGACAAAACACTATCATTTTATTTTTTAACAGATTGGAATGGTTTGACCTTTAGTGGAGCAGAGGTTTTTTCAATCTAAGGCTGTACAACTGGCACTTGTGGTTAAGCAAAAAATCTTGTTGATAGGTCTGACAAACTGTATTTATTGTATTTTGCCAACTTATGGGTAAACTTGAGTCCTCTGCGACATTCGCAAAATACTTTCTGTACACTCACAGCAACCAACCTATTGTCAACCCATCAATTATAATTAAAAAATCATCAATAAAGTGCCAAACTCCTTCAGTCGTGCCTTGAATGGCATGTTGAAAATTTCGGTTCATTCTCGCAAAAACAATGTCACTGAGTAAAAGGGCTACCTGAGAAGCTACACATGCACCAGATTTTGCACATACATTGCGTCATTCAACCGGCATAGGTATGATTAAAATAAAACAGCATTTTCGTGAAACTTTCCACTGAAATTCCACATTCAATTCTAAGCTTCATTACATAATTTTCTTCACAAATGCACTGTTTTACACTTCTTCGCAACTCTCGGTGCAGAATGGAGTAAAATAACCTATGTACATAAATACTGAAGGCTCCACATTTCTTTGGGTTTTCTTCTCTCAAACATCGGATAACCACCTCACAACTACCGATTACGTTGTTGCGGGGTCAAGGCTATCTCTATGCGGGGTGGTGCGAAGAAGAGGACGACGACGTGTTCTGTGCTCAAAAAAACACAACGGCTGCCATCTTGACTGTTGTACTATTTTTGTACTCTAAAGTAGTGAACACATTAGCAAAGTTTTGGTTGATGTGCTGGGTATCAATGCCAGTACCTCTCATATACATATGAGAGACAATATATATACATGAGAACTCGCCCAGCGATCTGTTTTACCACCTTATATTTCCGAGAGCTGCCTTAGTGGAGGGCTCCAGAAATTTAGGCCACCAGGGGTACCTTAATATGCACCCAAATCTGAGCATATGGGCCAACAGAGCTCTCGCCTCCACCAAAACCGCGGCCGCCACAGGCGGAATTTGCGAGACCTGTGGGTCAGCAGCCGAATATCTTAGCCACTAGACCACCGCCGCGTCCGAAAGCTGCCGGAAACGACGCCGTGAGGCTGGAACAAAAAAAAAAATTGCTGCGAACCACTTTTTCTGCCACGTGAAAGGATATCTCATTTTCGCTTCATGGCTTTGGCTCCAGTTGATCAAACCACATGTTTTAAGCAGCCGCCCATAGATTCAACAAGGCGGAAAAGGCGTGAGCGGTGGCTCGCACCGGCTGCAATTACAAACTAACCCTGCAACACGACGAAGCTTCACGATGTCACGCGTTCATTGCCAGCCTGGTTTGATTGATTGATATGTGGGGTTTAACGTCCCAAAACCACTATATGATTATGAGAGACGCCGTAGTGGAGGGCTCCGGAAATTTAGACCACCTGGGGTTTTTTAACGTGCACCCAAATTTGAGCACACGGGTCTACAACATTTCCGCCTCCACCGGAAACGCAGCCACTGCAGCCGGGATTCAAACCCGCGCCCTGCGGGTCAGTAGCCGAGTACCTTAGCCACTAGACCACCGCGGCGGGGCTGCCAGCCTGGTTTGGATCACCGTGGCCGAGAACATTATAGAAGTAGACGGTGCAGTAGCAGCAGCAAGTCGGCATATTACAACGTGTCTCGCTTTTGTGCACAGCTGGCTCAATCAGCCGGCTGTGCCGCTGCGTTGACTCGTGTAGTTTCTGCTGGCGTATCTCTTTAAACAACGTTTGTTAAGGTGTGACCTGTTTCTCTTCAGTACTTTTCTTGATCAAATAGATTTCAGTATGAAATTTAGTACTCAGGAAGCACACAAATTCGAATTATTTCTCAAAGTACCGAATACAGCGGTGGCGGTAGCATCTCCCCGGGGCAATACAAATGTCAACATTTTCGACGCGCGGCTGTGGCTTTCCGGCCTCACCGGCGTTTTTGTGTTGGCTTCTCTCCTCAAGTATGATAGTGGCCTAAGAGGCAGTCAGTACCAGCATGAGTCTTCGATTTATTCACAATGAGATTTTTCAATGGCTCTCTCAATGGCTCTTTTAGTGGTAATCGTCGAGAAACGGGTGTAGTGTTGTGGAGAGGACTTATATGTGGGGTTTAATAGCACAAAACTGCCATATTATTATGACAGACACTGTAGTGCATGGCTCCGGAAATTTAAACTACCTTGGGTTCTTCAAAGTGCACTCAAATCTGAGAACACGGGCATACAACTAGTATTGTGTAGTTACCACTCCGAAACTGGAATGATTCCGGAGATATTCCGCGTATTCCCAACTCTCCTAGTGCAAAAAACAGCATCCCCAACATGATGCCAGTACGTTTTTTGGCACAGGTACACGATAGAGACACTGGCACATGCTTGTAATCACTGGTACTTCGCTGGGCGCACTGGGAAAAAGCTCTGTCGCACTAGTAGGGACGCTGGCTCAACCGCTGTAATGCTAGTGCACACTGCGAAGCTCTGGAAGCACTGCAATTTTCCCTTGCAAGCGCTGGTGAATACTGGAGCACGCTCTGTTTCAACCAGCGCACCGTGTATATTAATGTAGAGTGTGCCCTGGTATGTTTCAGTGTGATTAATTATAAAACGCTTGACTCGGCGGCACGCAGAGATGCCAGCCTTACAGATACTGAACATGCGTAATTTTTACGGCACACGTACGCATCGCAGAATTAGAAAGCACCTCTTTCGCATATGCCACCACGTATACCGGTCATATTCACATCAGCCGTGCATATCTGTAACGATTCCAAGTTGCAGTGTTTCTAAGGCTGGAACTGCACACCGCTGCTAACAGAAACAGGAAATTGTTTTTGCCACCAAGTTGACGAAACCTAAATGAGCTCTCTCGATCGCTTCGCAAGGTTCCCCGTACCGCCAAGAAAAAAAGCTGTCGTTCGATTCCGCCACGCCACATAAATGGATGTCTGGCCCTTCTACTTCTAATTACTTCAGGTAATAGTTAGACACGTTCCGAAGCTCAAATGCAGAATCTTCAACAATCCCAACTCACCGCGTCGAGAGTGGTCTTACCCAGTCTTCGGCCCAGCGAGCATCAAACCTACCGTGCCGGCCGCGTTGGTATATTTGTTAACGGCGCTTCTTGCTTCGTGTACACACAACTTCAAAGTGTGAGAATAGCTGTAAAGTATAGTTTAGACATCTATTAACCTGATCAACTATTTTGCTTTGTGTCGATGTTAGCACAGGGAGCGCTGACGATCGATGAACCGCGCTTTCTGCTACGCAGGCTGTCACCGAACGCTGCCAGCCGCTCTTAGCCGGTACTTCTCCGACTGATATGTAACACGCAATTTTAAATTTTAATTTGGTACAATTTCGTGAACTGACTCACTGGCATAGGTTTTCAATGGAATGCATTAGCATTTTTATGGTTGTTTTTTTAACTGCTGGTATTGATATAACTGCATATATCTGTACACGGGAACGCCCGCTCAGTACTGCAAGCGGAGGCCAGAAAAACGGCTTTCGTTTGGTATCGCCACTCCGTAAATGCATTTCTGGCAATGATTGACCTTTTACTTACTTCAGGCAGAGTTTAGGTAAGAGTTAAAAGTGTTGCAAAGCTCAAATGCAGAAACTTGAAGCATCGCAACTAAGCTGCTTCGAGAGCGGTCTTACGCATTACCCCGTCCCAGCGAGGCCTATGGTGCCGGCCGCCTCGGTGTACGACCTGCCGGCGTTTTTTACTTTTAGTAGGCGAAATTCTAAAGTCTCAGAATGACTGTAAAGTACAGTTTAGGCATGCCTGAGCCTAAATAAATTATTTGTCCTTGTGTGCGGCACCCGCACAAAGAACGGCGACGATCGATGTGTCGTACTGTCAGCAACGCAGGCTGTCACTGAAGGCTTCCTTCTGAGCGCAAGAGCCGGTACTTCTCTGACTCTTATGTAAGAACACGCAATTTTCAGTTGGTAATTTGGTACGCGTTAGTGAACAAATATACTGGCATACTTTTTCAGCCGATTGCATTAGTCATTTCTTCAGCGGTTTCTTAGTTGCAGGTATCAATATAACTGCAAATGTGTAATCTGACACGCCGTATGTGTACTGCTACATCGTCGCTTGCGTGAAAAAAACTCAATATTCATTCGTGTTTGCGCATATCTACCGAATAAGACATTTAAATCGTCTGTACATATTGACCAGTAGCAATTGCGAATAACGACTATCAAAGGAAAAATACTACCGGCAGTAACAGCTGACAATCTGTGGCAGCTCCTCCAGTCAATTTGACATTTTTGAAAGTTAAGTTGTGGATGCTTCAAAAACCGTTGCTTCTTGCTAATATTTGCACGTCATTAGGTGCCCGGAAGCCATTCGTCACAGTCGAATCAAGACGCAACTGTTATTTCCAGAGGAATGTGGTGTCAGTCTTGACTGTGCGACTTGCAAACATGAAGTTGAACGGCGCGTTCTTCGGATAGTCATTTTACAACCCCACATGCATGTTTTGGCGTGGCGTAGTGTACTCGGTTTAAAGTCAGGAAGTGGCAAGTCAAAATTCCGCCTCGAGGCGTGTTATTTTTTATTTTGTTTTTATTTTCAAGATGAATGCGCGCTATTTCACTTATCTATTGATTTATTTATGGCTAATGGCAACCCCCATTTTAACCTTGTGAAGCCATTCTGCGCAGAGTACTGGGACGCTGCCCCTGCAGCGTCCCAGTACCTGCGCTTGGAGGCGCTCGTTGCAGCGCCTTACTGGGCCCATAATGAGGCATGGCGCTGAACGCTGGAACCCAGTGGCGCTGCTTTTTGCAATAGGATATATATATATATATATATATATATATATATATATATATATATATATATATATATTTAAGTGGTAGAAGTGTATACCTAAGGGCTCGTTTTTCCGTGTTTTAACACAATATTATTGAGATCTAACAGACAGTAATGCCAAGAAATGTACAGGGGAAGTTATTAGAACCAATGGAATGTAAATGAAAAGAAAGAAAAGTGGATGAGAAAATAACCAGCCGTGAGCAGGAATCGAACCTACGACCTTCGAATAACGCGTTCGATGCTCTAACTACTGAAATACCACAGCGGCCTTCCCTCCATCCACTTTTTTGGGTTTATATGTGAATTTAGAAGTAGGAGTGACCGTCAGCGCCATCTATAAGCCAAATGACGAGTGTAAAAACACTCTTATGCGCATTTTTGGCGTCACGTGGCACGTGAACTAATTATGAGCGGGCAGCTGAATAATTGTCCCTCTTATACAACCTAAACAAACAAGTCTGCCAGTGCAAAACCCTCGTTCAATGAAATAAGGGAAAGAAGTGTATACCTAAGGGCTCGTTTTTCCGTGTTTTAACACAGTATTAATGAGATAAAACAGACAGTAATGCCAAGGATTGTACAGGGGAAGTTATTAGAACCAATGGAATGCAAATAAGAAGAAAGAAATGTGGATGAAAAAATAACCAGCCGTGAGCAGGAATCGAACCTACGACCTTCGAATAACGCGTTCGATGCTCTAACCACTGAGCTACCACAGCGGCCTTCCCTCCATCTACTTTTTTGGGTTTATATGTGAATTTAGAAGTAGGAGTGACCGTCAGCGCCATCTATAAGCCAAATGACGAGTGTTAAAACACTTTTATGCGCATGTTTGGCGTCACGTAGCACGTGAACTCATTATGAGCGGGCAGCTGATTAATTTTTCCTCCTATACAACCTAAACACACCAAGTCTGCCAGTACGAGACCCTCGTTCAATGAAATAAGGGAAAGAAGTGTATACCTAAGGGCTCGTTTTTCCGTGTTTTAACACAATAATAATGAGATCTAACAGACAGTAATAACAGACAGTGGATGACTTTGCAGCAGCAGTTACGGCTCTACGTATCGGCATCTATTCTAAAGGTTTTTCAACGCTTCCGCAGGCTTTTGGACGATTCCGAAGAAATCAAGTGTGCTGTTGGATGACGGTTGCCACAGATTCGGTGGTCCTGTGCTACCGACCATTTCAGCTTTTCGACGCCTGCTTCACCACCTGACTGAGCCATCTGTGTTCGTCCGTGTGCTCAGATTTGGGCGCACGTTAAAGAACCCCAGGTGGTCGAAATTTCCGGAGCCCTCCACTACGGCGTCTCTCATAATCATATGGTGGTTTTGGGACGTTAAACCCCACAAATCAATCAATCATCTGTGTTCGTGCATTCTGCACGAATATCAGCGTCGGCTATCCTTGGTGGATAAGAGATCATCTGCGTGTATCTACTGCGCTGATCACCTGGTCGTGTTCCGGCATAAAGCGGAGGCCCGTCTCACCCAGCGTCACTTTGCAGCAGCAGTTACGGCTCTACGTATCAGCATCTATTCTAAAGGTTTTTCAACGCTTCCGCAGGTCAGTGGCCTTCTTGTTGTTTTGGGCATCGTGCGTTGCCGTGACTGCTGCTGTGAGTGATTTAGTGCTGTGAGTGATTTAGTTCTGCAATTACTACCGCAGTGTACAACCTTGTTCATTGTTTTGATTGCCTACAAACATGCCCTCAAATGTCGAGTTGGTGAAGCGCATTGAACAGCTTGAGACCTGGACTGAGAATAAACTGGGAGAAATAGCCTATAAACTAATTGAAGGATGCAAACCCAAACTTCTGGCACTAATACCAGAGACGTCAAAGTTGAAGGCTAAAGTACAGAGCCTCGTGTCAGGCGTCAGTGGTCTCAATGCGCTTGTTGAGGAGCTACGCTCCAAGAACGCCACGTTAGTTGCCTCTAATAAGTCTCTAAAGAAACAAAATGAAGTTTTAACCAACCGTGTGTCAGAACTGGAACAATACTCGAGACTTAACAACGTAGAACTAAAGGGAATTCCGTGCTCTCAAGGGGAAGATTGCACAGCCATAGTAAAAGCTGTGGCTACTAAAATCAACTGCACTATTCTTGATTCTGACATCGACGTCATTCATCGCGTCCCCACTAAGAATGACTAAAAAAAAACATTATCGCGCGCTTCTGTTCTCGCGATAAGAAGCAAGAATTTTTAAGCAAGGCTCGCAAGGCCAAACTGCACACGAATGATCTCGGATTCCCAGGCTCTCATCATTATCCTCTCTATGTAAATGACCATCTCACGGTAGAAAACAAAAGGTTGTTTGCGAAAGCTCTTTCCCTAAAGAGAGAGAAGAGTTCGGCGTTCCTTTGGACGGATAATTGCCATATTAGGGCGAGGCAATCAAACGAAAGTAGGGTGTATCGGATTCGCACTGAAGCTGACCTTTCTATCTTTCGATACATCTGGTCACTTATCTATCTAGGAAACTCTGCGCGTCATCATGTCGTCTTATTTTAGTATCAATAACTTAGATTCCTTCTTGAATAACTCTGCCATTTCAGGAATTCACATTAACGCGCGTAGTCTAAGAAAAAATCATGATGAAATAAACGCTCTTTTACACTCTTTCAAAAGTTCCTTTTCCCTCGTCTGCATCTCGGAAACATGGCTTACACTAGAGGATCAAGACTTGTTTGGCTTACAAGGTTACTTGTCAGAATACTGCAATCGCACATCAAGTAGCCATGGTGGCGCAGCCATCTTTATCTCACCTACTTTGCCCTATAAACGCAAATCTGACCTTCATATTGTCGTCGATAGCTGCGAATTTGTTTGGATAAAACTAGACAAGCCTTCATCCACTGGTAAACTTATCATTGGAACTATCTATCGGTCGCCTTCATCGTCAATTTCTGAGTTCTTTTCAAGTCTCTATGCTGTCCTTGAAACATTATGATGTGAACGTAAAAATGTTGTTATTGTGGGTGACTTAAACATTGATTTACTTGAAGATACTTCCAATCGCATTGAATATGCAAATCATTACCAAGGTTTTGGTTACGAGTCCTTAATCACACTTCCAACTAGATGCATTCTTGGCCGCAGTAGCACACTCATTGACCATGTTCTGTCTAACTTTCTTTCACCGGAACACAGTGGTGTTCTTAAAGTAAATATAACTGACCATTACCCTGTATTCTTCTCATGTAAAAACTTCAAGCATAATCGCGATTTCAGATTTTCTAAATCAATTCTAAACAAAGAAGAGTATGTGAACCGCGTAACAAATGTCGACTGGTCTTTCATTGAAACATGCACTGATGCCAACTTAGCTTTTGATTTTCTTTCGTCTGGCATACGCAAATGCATTCATGATAGCGTCACGGTAGTAAAATGTAAAAGAATATACTCAGCACCCCACAATCCCTGGATAACGAACAGTCTATTGACATGCATGCGTAAAAAAGAAAACCTCTACAAAAAAGTCAAACGCCGTCCTTTGAATATGAATCTAAAACATCGTTACACCCTCTCTTCTAATACTCTCAATATACCCTTAAAAGCAGCTTGAAAAAGTAATTACGAAAAAAAATAGCGCGTGCTGGCAACAACTCTAAAGAACAATGGAAAATTATTAACTTCTTTCTAAACAAGAACACGTTCGAATTAACTATCACTGAGCTTCAAATTGCTGACCGTGTCTTAGATCAGCCAATTGACATTGCGAATGAATTCAACTCATTTTACTGTAAACAAGCTTCTAGTACACCCCCATCGTCCAATAGATCTCAGGTCTGCTCTTCACAATCTTTCTACCTCTTCCCAACAGACCCTAACGAAATTATCAGCATTATTCATAATCTTAAAGTAACTTCTCCTCGACTGGACGGAATTCACTCGTCCTACATTAAGCTAATTGCAAACTATATTGCCGTCCCTTTATCCCGCATTATCAATCTAATATTCAAGACAGGTACATTCCCATCTCAACTAAAACAGGCCAAAATAATACCAGTGTTCAAAAAAGGCGAGAAAACTTTCATATCTAATTATCGCCCCATAGCTATCCTATCATCTTTTAGTAAAGTAACAGAAAAGTGTATTGAGAAACGTATATCTAATGACTTGTCTAAATTTTCCATTTTAACTCCTAGTCAGTTTGGTTTTCGACCTGCTTTCTCGACTAATCTTGCATTGTTAACTTTCACTGATAAGATTAAAAAAGCTATTGATTCTGGTGAATTAGCTGGAGCATTGTTCATTGACCTAACCAAAGCTTTCGACTCACTTAATCACAGCATCCTGGAAACCAAACTCACGGCCATTGGTATTGTTGTACTTGCCCTTACACTCATTAAAAGTTACCTCTGTAATAGACAGCAGGCTGTTTATGTTCGCTCTACTTTATCAGATTTTCTTACTACTAATCAGGGTGTTCCTCAAGGGTCCATTCTTGGCCCGCTTTTATTTTTAATTTACATGAATGACCTTCCCCTCTCAGTTACTAACTTTCTGCCTTTTCTTTATGCCGTTGACACTACAATACTTGCCACTGGTAAATCAATTGACTCTTTAACGCTAAAATTACAAAAAGATCTAAATAACATCTTAAGCTGGTGTCTCACGAATTCCCTCAGTATTAACCCTAAGAAAACTAAGTTCATGATATTCCACTCAGCTAATAAAGTTCTTCTCTCCCAAGTTTCTATTAAACTAAATGGCTCACTCATTAACCCTGCAATGAATGCTCTTTCTTAGGAATCGTTCTCGACAGCAACCTAAAATACTCTAATCATGTTATTCATTTGCGCAAAAAACTAGCATTTGGTGTCAGGATTCTAATCAGAGCACGTTACTACTTTAACATTTCAACTCTAATAGTGTTATATTGTGCTTTTATTCACAGCCAAAATAATTATTGCATCACCGCTTGGGGAAATACATACCTCACCCACTTATCTCCCATTCAGCACATTCAAAACGAAGCCATCAGACTAATGACTTTCAGTTCATATCGCTCTAGTGCATCATGAGTACTTCGTAACTTCAAAATACTTTCTACTGTTAGTTTATTTAAATATCACCTCATTATCATGCTGTTCAAATCCTTGAACCATCTTGTCCTATCAAGCGTCTTTTATCCTAATGCTTTGTCTAACTTAAACCGTACTATATTCGCTTCAAATGGAAATTTTCTACTTCCTGCAATCCGCACTAATTTTGGTCGCCACACTGCATATTTCTCAGCATTATCATTATGGAGTTCATTGCCATCTCAAATCAAGCAATGCTCGACTATTGGCACATTTAAAAAACAATTGTATTCGTACTTGATAAACTACTAGATGTTTTTATCTTGTTATATAGTTTATTCCACTCTCCTTTTTACTTGTTTCTTAGTTAGTGTTGGTTTTATCAATTTACTCATCTCTCTGTTTTCACTGCTACTGCTAATTGAGTAAATTTTGTAATCCCATTTTCAACAGGAGGTCCCCCTGCAGCCTTGTGCTTTCGGACCTCCAACTGTATATATACTTTGTATACTGTTCCTTTTTCTGTACTAATAACTGAAAATAAACTGAAACTGAAGTTATGCCATGGAATGTACAGGGGAAGTTCTTAGAACCAATGGAATGTAAATAAAAAGAAAGAAAGTGGATGAAAAAATAACCAGCCGTGAGCAGGAATCGAACCTACGACCTTCGAATAACGCGTTCGATGCTCTAACCACTGAGCTACCACAGCGGCCTTCCCCCCATCCACTTTTTTTGGGTTTATATGTGAATTTAGAAGTAGGAGTGACCGTCAGCGCCATCTATAAGCCAAATGACGAGTGTGAAAACACTCTTATGCTCATTTTTGGCGTCACGTGGCACGTGAACTAATTATGAGCGGGCAGCTGAACAATTGTCCCTCTTATACAACCTAAACACAACAAGTCTGCCAGTACGAGACCCTCGTTCAATGAAATAAGGGAAAGAAGTGTATACCTAAGGGCTCGTTTTTCGGTGTTTTAACACAATATTAATGAGATCTAACAGACAGTAAATCCAAGGAATGTACACGGGAAGTTATTAGAACCAATGGAATGTAAATAGGAAGAAAGAAAAGTGGATGAAACAATAACCAGCCGTGAGCAGGAATTGAACCTACGACCTTCGAATAACGCGTTCGATGCTCTAACCACTGAGCTACCAAAGCGGCCTTCCCTCCATCCACTTTTTGGGGTTTGTATGTGAATTTAGAAGTAGGAGTGACCATCAGCGCCATCTATAAGCCAAATGACGAGTGTGAAAGCACTCTTATGCGCATGTTTGGCGTCACGTAGCACGTGAACTTATTATGAGCGGGCAGTTGATTAATTGTGCCTCTTATACAACCTAAACACACCAAGTCTGCCAGTACGAGACCCTTGTTCAATAAAATAAGGGAAAGAAGTCTATACCTAAGGGCTCGTTTTTCCGTGTTTTAACACAATAATAATGAGATCTAACAGACAGTAATGCCCAGGAATGTAGAGGGGAATTTATATATATATATATATATATATATATATATATATATATATATATATATATATATATATATAAATATATATATATATATATATATATATATATATATATATATATTATGAGACCACGTCCGGTACGGCAGCAACCAGGTTCTCTTTTTAATTCCAGATGCACGAGCCAGAGAGCCAGCCCGCGTGACATACGATGATGATCACTACAATGGTTTGGTCATACAGATGAAGATGAAGTACATAATCAGCGCTCACACTATTTTCCCCCCTTCGCGAAAGAGGGCAGCAAGTTAGAAAGGGTTTCGACGCCGAATATATCGTTTCAGTCGAGAGACGTGGGCAATCTTGGTGTGGCGGCGACGACGATCAGAAGCCTCGTTGACAGGAGCAACGCTATAGTTGACTTCAGATGTTCGTTCCAGGACGGTGTATGGACCAAGATATTGGTAAAAGAATTTTTCGCGTAGCCCAGGTACACGAACAGGTGTCCACAAAAGGACTTGGTCATCTGGAGGAAACACAACAACTCGACGCTTCGCACCAAGGTCGATTTTCCTCTTGTGTTGAATGGTAGCAGTGTTGGCGCGGGCGATTTCACGGCAGTGGGCGACGCGAGCGGTGAACTCTTCCGGGAGAGATGAAGATGGATTGGATGATGTAGACAAAAAGGTGGAGTCCAGAACAAAAGTCGGTACACGGCCATACACGAGAAAAAAAGGGCTGAAGTTTGTTGTACGCTGTATGGCAGTGTTATATGCGAACATGACAAAAGGAAATATTGTGTCCCAGTTTTTCTGATCTGATTGCACGTACATAGACATCATGTCGGACAAAGTTTGGTGAAAACGCTCAGTCAGACCATTAGTTTCTGGGTGATTCGCTGATTTGGTCTTGAAGATGGTGTTAGAGGCCTGTAAGACTTCAGCAAGGACATGTGAAAGAAATGTCTTGCCTCGGTCACTAAAGAGCACACGCGGTGTGCCATGTCGTAAAATAATGGCGCGAAGGAAAAAATCGGCTACTTCGGAGGTAGCACCAGATGAAAGAGCTGCCGTCTCCGCGTAGCGAGTAAGGTAGTCTACGGCAGTAACAATCCAACGGTGACCGGCTGGCGTAAGCGGAAGAGGTCCGTATAAGTCTATAACCACAAATTCAAAGGAAGTGGACGGGCACGGTAGTGGCTGCAATGGCCCCGCGGGAAGAGACGTGGTACGTTTTCGGTGCTGGCATTATGTGCAGAAAGCGACGTACTTGGCGACAGAAGTGGAGAGGCCAGGCCAAAAGCAGCGAGTCCTGAGGCGGTCGTAGGTCTTGTGGAACCCTAAGTGGCCAGCTGTCGCATCGTCATGAAACGCTTGTAGAACTTCCAGACAAAGAGAGCGAGGAATGACGGGAACCCATTGGTTACCGAGAGGATGGTAAATTTGCCGACATAATGTTCCCTCTTGAAGCTTGAAACGGGCAAGTTGTCGTCTTAGGCGGCTGTTTGGAGCACGCGATAAGGCAGTGAGCCGATCAATGATTGTGCGGCAGTAGGTATCGGCATGTTGGAGTGAGGCGAGATCTGTGGACGAAAGAAGGTCCGCCGAGGCAACTAACTGTTTCGAAGCAGCAGCCGTCTGTTTGGTCACTTTGGTGGGCGGTGACGAACAGATGGAAGGTGACACTTTGGCGCTTTGCGAGAGCGGGCAACGGGACAAAGCATCAGCATCTTGGTGTCTCGGCACGACCTATATGTGACGCTTTAGTCATACTCTTGCAATCGTAGTACCCAACGGCCAAGGCGTCCCGACAAATTTTTGAGATACGATAACCAACACAGAGCATGATGGTCAGTCACTATTGTGAAATGCCGGCCATATAAGTAAGGACTAAACTTTTGTGTGGACCACACGATGGCGAGACATTCTTGCTCAGTGATGCTGTAGTTTCGCTCAGCAGGTGACAAAGTACGGCTCGCGTAGGCCACGACTTGTTCTTCGAAAGCATGGTTCCGCTGAAGGACAGCACCGATGCCAAGTCCACTTGCGTCAGTGTGTAGCACAGTAGGTGCTGCAGGGTCGAAATGGCGAAGCACTGGCCGCGATGTGAGGCATCGCTTGAGGGTGTGAAAAGCGGCTTCGCAGTCATCTGACCAAACAAAGGGTGCGCTCGTGGTCAGACGTTTGTGCAGAGGAGCCACAATAGTAGCGAAATCTCGTACAAAGCAGCGGAAACACGACGCTAAGCCAAGGAAGCTGCGGAGGTCTTTCTGTGTGGTTGGTGTAGGAAAGTGCAGTACCGCGGCAACCTTGTCGGGATCGGGCTCAACGCCATGTTTACTGACGACGTGGCCTAATACCTTGGTGCTGCGACTGGCAAACCGATACTTCTTAGTGTTGAGCTGGAGACCGCCTTAGCTAAACACGTGAGGACTTCGTCTAGCCGTTCCAGGTGCTGTGAGAAGATCAACAAAAAAATGACAATGTCGTCCAGGTAGCAAAGGCAGGTCTTCCATTTTAATCCCCGCACTACCGTGTCTATCATCCGTTCAAATGTGGCTGGGGCATTGCACAGGCCGAAAGGCATTACATTGAATTCAAAGAGCCCATCTGGCGTAGCAAACGCAGTCTTCTCTTTATCAGACTCGTGCATTGGAATCTGCCAATAACCGGAGCACAAGTCGAGACTTGAAAAGTACTCGGCACCTTGGAAAGTGTCAAGAGTGTCGTCAATGCGAGGCATTGGGTAGACGTCCTTACGAGTGACTTTGTTGAGTGATTTGTAATCAATACAAAACCGTACCGAGCCATCCTTTTTTTTCACTAGTACGACAGGAGAAGACCATGCGCTTGTCGAAGGCCTGCTGACGTTGCGCGCGATCATGTCGTTGACTTGTTCTTCTATAAGCTTGCGTTCCGAAGCCGACACACGGCAAGGGCGGCGGCGAATCACGCGGGATCCGTCGGTGTCGATACGATGGGCGGTCAGCGTTGTTTGACACAGACCTACGGAACAAACGTCAAATCAAGTTTTGTGCTTCAATAATAACGCTAGCAAGGCATCAGTTTGCGTTGGGTTGAGATGTTCACACAAAGTGGCCTTGAGAGCAGTAATGCATCTTCCGCTGGCATACACTTTGAGAATGACGAATGAGATGAACCAGTGACGACACAAAGCGGTGCTTCTTCGGTAATGCTGGCAACAGTGGTCCTCTCAGTCAAGTGGTTCTGGCGTCGTGTTGCAGGCCGTGATGCTTGCATAACCACGGGAGAACCACACTAAACAAGATGCGATGGTGATCCCTCGAAAAATGCAGCGCTGGCAAGGAGCAACCACAGCGTCACCATCTAGAATGTCTCGTTACTTGATCGTAAGGACACGTTCTCGTCCGGGAGGCAGGAGGAAATCCGCAGCTGTCACAAGGTTGGGTGTCGAAAGGTCGGCAGCAGAAGAAAGCTCAGTGTCCGTAATACGAATAAGGGGTCGACCACACGATATTACAGCAGACGCCGCTGACAAGAAGTCCCAGCCTAAGATTATCTGATGAGCGCACGTAGACATCACAGCCAATTGTATGTGATGACCGATTTCATCGATGAGAATACGAGCAGTGCACAACCCGGTCGGGCGAATCGGACTGTCATTAGCACCGCATAACATGAGACCGGCATAAGGAGTTTGCACTTTACGCAGGCGAAAACGCAATTCACGATCAATTACCGAAATTGCGGCTCCAGTGTCTATAAGGGCGTCAACAAAAACACCTTCCGCAGAAACAGGCAGTAAATTACCTGGATGAGACGTAGGAGTTGTAGCGTTCCGACGACAAGCAGTTTCCTCTCCAAAAACTGCTCCTTCTAGTTTTCCGAGTCCAGAGAGATCGGAGCGGGACGCAAGGGTGATGACGTATGCCGAAACGGTGACGGAGAACGGCGGCAAAATGAGCGAGAAGAATGAGGCCCAGCATTAGACCGTGGATGGGAGGGTGACTGACGGAAGGTGGATGGATACGGTGCGGGATCGTATTCATCGGGTCTCGGGGCAAAATCTCTCTCGTAAGCTGAGTAACCACGTCGTTCATCCTGCTGACGGTGGCGGCAGAAACGGGATATATGACCCCTTATGCCACAGTAGAAGCAGATGAGGCGGGGAGGACGCCATGTAGAATAGTGGCGTGGCCTTGGCGCTTGCGTTGTCATCGCAGCCACATGGTCGCCTCCGACGTCCGCAGGCACGGTTGGAACTGGTGCAGGGGCCCGCGATGCAACTTCTGCGTACGAAAGCACTGGAAAGCGCACAGGAGACGGGGCACGTGCAGCGCTTGTCATTGATGCCAGTTCGTCCTTGATTATCTCTCGCAGGTTGGGAGGAGGTGTGTGGACAGATGCAACGGTAGGGTTGCCTGGAATAAGGCCTGAAGTTCTCTGACAATTGTGCGGATAAGGGCCCGCAATTCGTGCTCTTTGGTAAAGCGAGCGTTGCAGGAGGCGTGTGGAAGGCGCATGGAATGAAGCCCGTCCAGGCGTTGGCATGTAGTGATGACGTCCCGGACGGTGGTCGGATTCTGAATTACGAGAGAATTGGAGGCCACAGAGTTGATACCTTTCAGTAGATGTCGGATGCGATCGGCCTCCGTCATGTCATTTTGTGTTCGGCGACAGAGAGCCAGAATATCTTCAATGTAGGACGTATACGATTCGTCGTCCCCTTGGATGCGGGTTGCGAGTTTCTGTTTCGCTACTACAGAACATCCTGCAGACGTGCCAAAAACCTTGCTGAGATGCCCCGTGAAGGTCGGCCAATTGGAGAAGTCGCTCTCGTGGTTGTAATACCAGGTTTTAGCGACGCCATCGAGGTAAAAAGGAACGTAGCGCAGTTTGTGCGCCTCGTCCCAATATTTACAAACGCTGGTTTGATCATAACTGTCCAGCCATTCTTCGACGTCTTCGTTGCGAAGGCCGGAAAATACCGGAGGGTCTTGATGAGAGTTACTCACGGTGTAATGAAGCATAAGTGGCTGCGAAGGAGTGGTTGCAGCAGCGGACGCGTTAGGTTCTGCCATCGCTGTTGCTTGAGGGCACAACCGTCGGCCAGACCGGAGCTCCAGGGGTGACGGGTAGAGCAGGAGGACGAGGGTACCAAAGCACGCTCCACCACTTATGAGACCACGTCCGGTACGGCAGCAACCAAGTTCTCTTTTTTAATCCAGACGCATGAGCCAGAGAGCCAGCCCACGTGACATACGATGATGATCACTACAATGGTTTGGTCATACAGATGAACATGAAGTACATAATCAGCGCTTACAATATATATATATAGATATAGATATAGATATATACAGAGAGAGAGAGAAATAAAATCCAAAAATTGAAAAGGAGTATATCTGAGAAAGGATTGATGGAGGCTAACAGATGCGACTTGAGACAGAGGTAATGATGGGTCCAAAGCAAGTAATATATAAAAAAGGCACTTTAACTTGGCAATCGCTTTGTTTCAATTATGTAGTCAAATACCGCAGAGCAGACGTCCCTGTGACTATAACCAAATTTAATGCTACCAAATGATAAAGTTAGTGCCACATTTCATTCTAATCCTAATTTGTCAAGTGGACTAACAGGTATCTTTTCCGCTGATAAGAATATTGGTGACAGAAAGAAAAATGAACGATCTTTTCCATTTATTTGTAAATCTGACATAAAGGTGACGGCTTTAGACTGACTTTTCTGCTGATCTACTTTTCTTTGAAAACATGGAAACAAACTACTATAATGCTGATACCTTCCGAAAAGTTGCTTCACGGCACAAGAAACACTTATCGCTGATTCACCCAAATGCGCAAAGCCTTCAAAATAAAAAGGAATCTGTTGACTTCCTTTGAACAACTTGAATCACCCGTTTGACTTCTTAGCTTTTACTGAAACGTGGTCTACTGATAACCTTAATACCATACAGTTTACGATCTACAGTTGTGCGTCAATCTGTAGACAAATAATAGGGGTGGTGTATCGATTTATGTACATGAGAACTTGAAATATATTATTGTCAAAGAGTACACTGTAGTATCGCTGCATTTTGAATCTGCTATGATTAAGTGTCAAAGCGTTTTAATTGCTGCTGTATACAGACCCCCTTCAGAAACTATGTCTAATTTCCTGGATTTCATCAATGAAATGCTAGAATACAGTGATAAAATAGCGCACGCGTAATTATTACAGGAGATTTTAACATAGATATGCTGTCTTCATCAGCTATAAAGAAAACTTTCTCGACCAAATGCTTTCCTTTGGTTACGAAAATACATTTCATATAGCCACCAGAGTGACGCAATTCACTGAAACTGCATTCGACCTATGCTTTACTAACAGTAAAACCAAAATTTGCACAGGTGTTCTTACACCTGGAGAGAGCGATCACATGCCAATTTTCGCATTTCTTACCTGGGCAGTTAAACAACGAAGTCCAGTTATCGGAAAATTAACTATTATCGGAAAATTAACCAAGAAACCAATGAGGTTTTCCAAAAAGTTGTTGCAGAAACGAACTGGAATTGTATTTTCGGTAACACTGACCCTGTGATCGCCTACGACATATTCATAGCAAAATTAACAGAGCTCTATGACCTAGCCTTTCCGATTGTTACGTATAAAAAAGCAAGAAGGCACGAATGCCATGGATTCATGCTACATTTCTAGAAAGGATGAGGGAAAGAGATGAGTTGTTCACCGAATTTATAAAAACTAAACGCTTAGAGTACCTAATGTAGTTCAAGCAGGTCAGAAATAAGCTAGTGTTCGATATTAAAAAGGCGGGAATCAGCTACTACGAAAATAAGTCTGCAAATATACTCGTTGATCAAAAAGCCATTTGGAACACTGTGAACGATCTTCTGCAAAGCAAAAATGCTAAGAGCATTTATGAACTTCAAATAGAGGACAGATTTTGTTCCGGTACTGTACTTGCCAATATGTTCAATGACCACTTTTTGAGATCAGGAGCTTCTGATAATAAAACTGATGCTGCCCAGTCTTATAAGTCGTATGTTACAGCATGCTTCCCGGAATCCATTTTCCTTACGCCCACGGATAAATCAAAACTGGCCTTACTGATAAAAGTTTCAAATAATAGCTCTGCTGCTGCTTTTGACGGCATAAAGGCTCAACCTTTAAAAGCAGTTTCAGAGCATATTAGCGCATGTTTTGCCCATATATGTAATCTTATCTTGAGAACTAGAAGGTTCCCGGACAAACTAATAGTAGCTATAGTATCTTTCATAAACAAAGGTGGTGATGAAAATGACATGAGTAATTATAGGCCCATTTCTATTTTGCACATTTTTTTCAAAAACTGTAGAACGTGTCATGTATATACGAATGGCAAATTTTTGTAGCTCAATGTTATAACAGAACATCAGTATGGATTCCAGAAGAACAATTCAACTGAAAAAGTCCTACTATCTAATAAAGATAAAGTAATTCATAAATTTGAGCAAAACCTACACACATTGCGAATATTTCTGGATTTTAAGAAAGCGTTTCATTCTATTAAGCATGAAATTCTTCTACAATACTCAATGAATACGGTATAGGAGGCTCGTCTCTTAATTTAATAGGAAGTTACTTTTCTAATTGATATCAGTATACAGATATGAAGGACTCAGTCTCAAATGGGCAAGATAAACTATGGCGTCCCACAGGGCTGCATACTTGGACCGCTTCTGTTTCTGTTATATATCGATGATATCGTAAATGTGCCTCTCACACCAGACATTGTATTGTACGCAGACGACACTAGCGTATTTTTTTCCGGTGAAGATATGTCTAATCTTGAACTACAAGCAAACTTGTGGCTTGACAATTTGTCTCTATGTATACAAACAAGTCAAATAGAATTAAATATTAGGAAAACAAAGTACATTATTTTTCATCCGCGAAACCGTTCCATTTTCCGTGAAGCGCAGCTCACTTTTAGAGGAGTTTTGATTGAGCGTTTTCAGACTCAAAAGTTCCTAGGCGTTCTTTTCCACGAAACGCTGAGTTGGACCAATCACGTAGATAAACTTCGTACCCAGGTATCACGGTCCGTTGGTGCAATTGAAAAAAATAAGATGCTTACTACCTCTCTGGGTGACAAAGCAGCTTTACTACACTTTGGTTTATTCAAGCATACATTACTGCGTAATAATCTGGGGCTTTACAATGAAAACAAATAAAATTGGTATTGACAAGCTGCAAAAAAGAATGCTGCGTATCATTGAAAACGTTCCCCGTCGAACGCCTTCTGCTCCGCTTTTTCATTAACATGTATTTCTAAAATTTGAAAATATATTTTATAAAAAGCTCGCGACAGTCATTTATGATCAAATAAAAACGAATGCAGATAAATTTAAGGATGCTTACTCCCGGAAACTACAAACGTAAAGTTTTAGAAAAACCACCTATAACAGTGAGAGAATTCGAACGAACTATGGCAGGCAAAAGTTAGCACACGTCATTCCTTCATTTTTAAACTCAAGCAGCAGCATGGTTATCAGCATAGTGAACGAAAGTCGTTCAACAACAGTTAAAAAAAGATACACGCTTATCTTCTCTCGCTTCAAACATGACATGTCTGTTTTGTTCCTCTGTATACGATTGCGCATCTTGTGTACTGTCTAGGAAATGTAATGCGCCTTAAATTTGTGCAAGCCAGCTACGGTGCTATTCACTTCGCGATCTGTCACTTGTTAATACCTGGTGAAAACTACCACTGTATTATTAAACGTTTCTGTGTTATGTGTAAAGTGTGCATGTATAACTGTCCTAGAATTTTGTATCTCTTCTCCCACTGCTCTCTCTTCATTTTATCTGTATCTTCTTTCCTCAATTTTTTTCTCTCGCTGTATTGAATTTGTGTTCATGCTCTAAAGATATACTAAGTGTTGTGCGTTATTTTGTTCTGAGTGGCGATTGGCACATTGTCAGGCATTTAGTGGCCTTCTCGCCCTTTCCTTCCCATTAAATCATTGGATAAAGATGTATGCTTTAATGATGAAAAAACTTCAAACTTGAAACTTCAAACTATATATGAATGATAATTTAGTTGTAAAATTCTACAACACAATCTGGTATATGTAACTTCGAATTGCCGTGCTGCACACCACTGTCTATTTAAGCAGAATCTTAGATGTACGAAATCTCTAATTATATTCAATCAGAGGGAGTGGATTTATTGCAAACAGAGGTTTCTCAACCTTCATGCTGTCGCGTAAGCCGCATCAGGCAAAATCGGGATAAGGGGATCGCTAAGAGATAATGTGGCTAGTGCATCCGCCATCTCATTGTAATATATGCCTCGATGGCCTGGTACCCATAAAAGCTGAAGTTTTTGCAAGTTTATCGGTAAGAATTCATCTTGGTGGGAAGCGCCGCCACAATTACAGTGAACACACAACACAAGCGCTTAAGTATGTTATGTATAGCGTTAAACGCTTGTGTTGTGTGTTCTGTGTAATAGTGGCTGCACTTCCTACCAAGATGAATTCATACCAACTGGCCCGATACAATTGTTTGTCGGTATGTGTTGTCAAAACATATGCATAAGTGTTAAGTTGGCTCAAGAAGACAGAGCAGCAGATACTGAAAAAGAATCTGCAATTACGGCTGCTTCTGATTCACCTAAACGAAGTTTCCGCAGTGCCAGTACAATAGCAAATAATTCTGCTATGAATATTGGTGTATAATCTGGAAGCCTAACCGAAAAGAACCAGTCAAGGGAACGCAAGAACATTCTATTAATAAACTTCTCCGGTTTCTTTTTTTTTTCTCTTAAATAGGCCAACTCTTACATTTTACTTCAGTATCGTTTTTTTTAAATATGCGGCTCTTGGGCAATACTCCCTCGAGAATTCGCACCACAATTTCAAACAACTTGACAACTTCCTTTACCAGTTGGTAGTTTTGGCTGCTTTCATGCACTACGTGTAGCCATCGGTATTTTTATTTGGCAACGATGGAAGTGGAGTCACCCGTGGACCATCCAGGCATGCTGCCGCCGCTAGCGGCCACCTCGAGGAACCGGTGCAGCGAAGTCAACGACGCCGACAGTGAGTCCATCGAACTGTGTTCGGCCAGCAGTGACAACTCCGACGATTACTTCACCTCAGTTTAAAGTCGTAAATTCAAAGACAGGACACTGGCTGCTTCACCACCTTGAACCGCATTTACGATGAAGCCGAAAAAGACTTCGAATAACAATACCATTTTATAACGACTCTTTTTTGTAATTCCACTAGGGCACAACACTGGCTCTACGATGGAACGCTCACGCTTTCTGTTGTTCCGGGTGATCCTCCTACTTGGCGCGGCTAATATATTTCGAGCATGGAGCTACAGACTGCTCAAACGCCGATACTTACGGCGGTCAGCCACTGATGCTGTTTTTGGACGGCTGCAAGAATTTCAACTGACCACTCAGATTTTCTGCACATGATGCTGCTATCAGCAAACTAGACACGCTATGTCAACCATTCTATGTGACGTTCCACCGGGGCAAAGCACCGATTCTAAGAAGGAACGCTCACCCTTGCTCTTGTTTTAAGTTGTTCATTTACATCACTCCTGCTCCTACGTCATGAGCAATGGCGGCCATCTAATTGTGGTGCAGTCCTCCAGAATATGGCTATTTGCAATGAAGAATCATAGGCAGAGAGTGGCTGTGCTTTTTGTTGGTAGGCTTTTACTGCTTTCCGGGGATATTGAGTCAAACCACAGGACTAACTCTGACAAGGTCCTGGGGAACTATGCGGGATCGACCGAGATTCGCGAAGCTCGGGACATTCCCGAGCTCTGGCGACACCCTCTCCTACCGATCCAACAGGGCGAAAAAGTAAAGTCCACCCACCAGCACGCTGCGTTTCATTAGGTAAGATGGATCTAGTCCCCGCTTCTATGGGGTCGACTACGTTGGGCGATGTTTCTAAAGCAGAGGCATCATCTTTCGTTTGTATGCCTTTCCATTGAGTGCAGATGTGTACCCATGCGATAAATGTGTTAGAAACTCTCTGTGATGATATTTTTGGAGATGATATTTTTTGGGCGTTTAAATTTATTTTGAACGTTTTAGTGCTTGCACTAGGTGTGTTTTAGAAAAATTAGCATTTGGTCTCCGAGATCAGTACTGGTCGAGCGTCTTACAAAAAAGTGACCACAGCCAACACCGAGGCCACATGTCAGTCTGTACATTCTAGCGAGGCCACGTGTCAGCGTGTGCAGCGTGTACGAACAACATCTAAAAATTCTTATCAGAGCCGACCACCATCGAAAAGACCTTGGACATGCGCACCAGACCTGACACCAGACTGCGCTGCTGCTCAAACCATTAACTCCGAAGACCTGCGTGAAACAATGCGAGCGATCGCGCGCGAAGAGCTGCGCAAGCTGTTGCTTTCGGCGAAGCCTCAAGTGGATTCGATCGCCGACATTGTGCAAAAAGAAGTTCGGCAATCGTTTCTGATTCTTCAAGCACCGCTGCCCGAGCCGGAAGCTATGAGCTACGCCGATGCAGTGCGTCACAACGCTCCTTCCCGTTCACGCCAAAACGCGACTCCTTCGCACTTTCAACGCCTGACGCCACCGCCGCCACCACACCCACCGACGTCCTACTATTCGCAAGCGGGCCAGCTCAGTGCGCCGAGGAAGACCGACATTTGGCGTACACCTGACAACAGCCCACGCTGTTACCACTGCCGTGAGGCCGAGCACGCCTACCACCGTTGCCAGTACCGACAGATGGGACTGCGTGGCTTCGCCACCAATGCACCACGTCCGCAGCCAGGGGAACGGGCACGTGACATCGCTGACTACCTGGACACCACGAAGTCCTTCCCGTTCGCCATCGTCCGGCCGCCGCATGTCAGCGTACCACCGGCAGTACTCTAGCCTAACGCGGGGCCGGTCTCCTAGCCGGCGGTATCCGGGAAACTAAGGGCAGCAACCGATGGAGGTGCGGTTGCTCTTCGACGAACTACCGAAGATCCGACGACGACGACGACGCCGCGACAGAGCTTTCCGAACCTAATGCCAAACAGGCAAAGTCCTGACGACGAAACTTCACTTACCGAAGGTGACCTGACGACGCAACATGGAAGCAGCGGTACAAGCCGACGCAGCCGTGACCCGACGCCACGCCCTAGCTGAAACGCAAGACGGTGAACCAGCAACCTCGACGTTCTTATTGACGGCCACAGTGCGACTGGTCTCGTCGATACTGGAGCCGACTATTCTGTCATCAGTAGGTCGTTCGCCGCGAAGCTGAATAAAGTTAGGACAGCTTTGAAAGGCCCCGAAATCCGTGCAGCCGGAGGTCATCTCGTAACGCTGGCAGGAATTTGCACAGAGAGCTACCATTAACGGCTGTATTTATCCTGTAGACTTCGTAGTCTTACATCGTTGTTCGAGAAATATCATCCTTGGTATTGACTCTAAATGCCTCCATGGTGCAGTCATTACCATAAGAAAAAAGTCGATAACCTTCTCCACAGAAGAACCACTACCACCGCGCACTATGTCTGGAATCCACGCCTTGAATGGGCTGGAAAACAAGTCAATATTCCGCCTCGCTCCAGCGTCATTATTTCAGTTGCCGCTACTAAATCACCTGACTTGGAAGGCGTCGTTGAAGACAGTCAGCATCTGTTGGTCACCGACAATATTTGCGTCGCTAGAGGAATCGCAGAGCTGCGGGGAGGCAAAGCAACGGTTATGCTGACGAATTTTAACGACGGTCGCATACATCGAAGAAATTGTGGAAGCCACCAGTGCTTTCACCCTCACCAATTCTGCGGAACCTGCTCAGAGGAACCCAGCCCCTGACTCAACTTTTGGCGTCAATTCCAGCCTTCTGAGCCATAAGAAAGAACAGCTCATTACCCTGCTCCTGCAATACGAAGATTGCTTTTCGTCATCACCAAAAATTACGCAGACCCCAATCACGAAACTTCACATCATAACCAAGGAAAATGCCGGACCACTCCGTCAGAGTCCGTAGAGGGTTTCGACGTGACAACGCGAGGCTATGAAGAGACAAGTTGATGAAATGCTGCGAGATTACATCATGCAGCCGTCCAAGAGTCCATGGGCGTCCCCCGTGCTGTTAGTGAAAACAAAGGATGAAACCCTACGTTTCTGTGTCGATTATGGCCGCCTGAACAAAATCACAGGAAAGGACGTGTATCCTTTCCTATGAATAGACAACGCACTAGATCAGCCCTATAACGCAAATTACTTTTGGTACATGGATCTCAAGACTGTCTATCGGAAAATCGAATTCGACGAAAGAGACTGACACAAGACGGCGTTTATAAAACCAACAGCCTCTTCGAGTTCAAAGTGGTGCCCTTCGGTCTTTGCTCAGCGCCTGCCACTTTTCAACGCGTTCTGGATACAGTACTAGCTGGATTGAAGTGTCACCCTTGCCTTGTGTACTTGGAGGACATCATGGTGTTTTCCTCGAGTTTCGACGAGCGTCCTCGGCGCCTTGAAGCTGTACTTCAAACCATCAAGGCGTCGGGACTCACACTGAAGCCAGCAAAGTGCAGATTTGCGTACGAGGAGCTCTTGTTCCTGGGCACATGATTAGAGAGTCTGGAGTTCATCCCAATCCACGAAAAACAGCCGCCATCGCCTACATCTCGCCGCCCACTGACAAGAGGGTGGTGCGCCGATGTCTGGGCATGTGCGCCTGTTATAGGCGTTTCGTGAAAAACTTTGCCTGTATCGTCGATCCACTCACTAACCTTACCAAGGCCGACGCGGAGTTCAAGTGGAAAATGCCACAGGAACACGCTCTCCAAAAGCTTAAACATCGCCTCCAGACGCCCCCGTTAATTGCCTGTTTCAACGAATTCGCTGAGACAGAAATACACACTGACGCGAGCAGCGTAGTTCTCGGCGCCGTTCTTGTGCCGAGTGCTGACGGACTTAAAAGTGTTATTAGTTATGCCAGCCGATTGCTATTCAAAGCAGAAGCCAATTATTCCACAACAGAAAAAGAGTGCCATTTTGTCATACTGAGGAATCGAAAGACATGTAATTGCGGAAGGTTTGTATCCCCCGGGATAGTATGGCAACGTAACGAAGGCGCCCAATCCGAAACGCTTCTCGGCTGCCACTGTGGCACGCAAGTGCTCACAAGGTGAAGGCTGTGTGAGGCTACGAACAACTTTCTCCTGCTTGAGTTACAAGAACACTAGTGGGTGATGCCATAAAGCAATTTGCCCTGTAAGAAAGCATGTACTACAGAAAGTACAGCTAGTCGATCACGGTCTAACACTATGACGTGGTACACGATGTATCAAGACGCCTGTCCTCTTTTTCTTCTCAATCTTGATACGTCCCCAATCGCGTTTACATAAGTATAAGCTGAGACGTTGACCTGAGATGGTTTATCTTTTAAGTTTCACTTTCTCTGTTTCTTCAATCTTGCACTAGATATCCAAGCAAATTACTCCGTAAAATTCAGCAGACCCCACAGGGGTGTCTGTGTAAAGCGGGAGACAGATGGTGTGATTTCGGATGCGATTTGCCGTGTGGCTTCTCGTGCCAACAGCCACATCCGACAGCATGGGGCGACAATTAGCACGCCACGCGTGCATCCAACTTGATGTAGCCGTGCGGCAACCACACCGGTCTGACAGCCAGAGCCAACGGCAGCACGGGAGCGTGACCAGGGGTGCCACAGGTGGGCGCCGTCGCAAGTTTCTGCCTCGTCGCCTCTATAGCACGAATCGCCCTTGTATTTTTCGATATCACCGTTGCTTTTGGCAGCAAAAACATAAACCGTTTCTGACATAAAATAACTCGTAAATGAATAAAGTGATGCTTGAAGTGTGCTATTTCTGCTAGGCAACGTACGTTTTCGAACCAGGGCCGAGATGTGGGCACGGAGGCACGATTGAGGAAACAACGAAAGGCTTATGCATCTGTCTTTTCGCTCTGCAGTTCGCCGTGGTTGCGGCCGGTGCGTCGGTGCTTGGCTTTCCGGACGACTTTCCACCCTTGGAAAGAATTTGCGAAGCCGCGCCTGCCATGGATCCGCGCCTGTTGGAAACAACTTGCGTGAACCTGTCCGAGCGCATGGAACGCCCCCTGGAATATCACCGATGCGCAGCCGCCACGACAACGTCATCAAGTTCGGAAACAATATTACCGAGCATCCTGCAGCATCCCTTCTGTGGGCACGGATGCACAATAGAGGAAACAACGAAAGGCTTACGCATCTGTCTTTTCGCTCTGCAGGTTGGTTGCTTTTCCAAATTACCCTCTAGCAGCTTCCTATCAGATGATCTTTTACTTGTCGTGCTTCCGTGCCCTGAATCAGTTAGCGAGTGTGCATTGCATCTTCGGCGCCTCTTGCTCCTGGCAGGTGACATCGAAACAAATCCTGGTCCTATGTCTAAAACACAGGAAGAGAAGCTTAATTCAGATTTTGATAGTGTGCAACGTATTGAAGCTAACAATGTGAGCCTTCTCGCATCCGTGAACCAAGTTTTGCTCCTACATGCCACCTTAAAAAAAGATTTCGAATCTCTGACGCGAGGAGTAGGCCAGCTCGAGAACAAACTTCAGTCAATGTCGACACAGCACTCTTCCGCGAATGCAGAAAACATTTCCAAGATGCAAGTAATAATCGATGAATTACTGTCAAAGGTGACAGGGAGCGATTCCGGGCTTGGACCCACGCATGAGAAAGAGCTTTCGAGAATTCAAGACAAAATAGATGACTTGGAAAACCGCTCCCACCGGTCTAACTTACTATTTTACGGAGTCGCCGATACTGACGGTTCCGAGTCGTTGGAAGCCTCTGTGCGAATCGTAACAGAGCTCTGTTCAAGCCATTTTGCCATATCTGTTTCGTCTATTTCTAGAGCTCACCGCCTGGGCTGGTTTTTAGCGGATAAGAAGCGTTCCATCATTGCAAAATTTTTTAACGAGAAAGAAGTTGAATTAAATTTCAGCAAGGGCGTCAAACTGAAAAATACAACCCTAAGCGTAGCACGAGACTATTCTGAGGCCGTGGGCGACAAATGACGCAAACTGCTGCAGTTTCCAAAAAGCTTAAAGAAGGACGGTGACCGTATTTGTGTCGTTTTCAATAAGTTGTTCGTTAACGATGACGTTTACATGTGGGACACACAGTCGAACAGCGCTAAACAACTTTGACGTCACAACAACACTTGACGCCTCCCAAATGTCTATCCCCCTGCCTTCTCGTATCACCAACGAGTACCTTTATACCAGCCATCTGAAGCAAACGAATCGTCAACTAGTTCCCTTGATCACGTACAAGGCTTTCATTTTTCTTACAACCAAGGCAGAAGTACCCTCAGTAAACGGAACAAAAAAAGTTCATCCCAAACCTCAGCAGTTAAGGCGTCGACAGATAAGGCATCACGCGAAATGACTTTCGCAAATGTGAATGCGCGCAGCATCATGAACAAAGTAGATGCTTTAGAATCGTTGATTATCGGCCTCAAATCCGACTTCTTGGCCGTTACTGAAACGTGGCTAACAAGTGATATCGAAGATGCTGAGCTAACACCCCCAAACTACGCGATCATACGCAAAGATAGATCACCAAGAGGCGGTGGTGTAGCTGTCTTTATAAGTAAAGGAATCCCCTTCACATTACTTCTAGACGTAGAAGGCGTAGAGGCTGTTTTTTGCAAACTTAAATTCACAACCCACGTTATCGTTTTCGGGTGTGCATAACGCGCTCCTTCATCAAACCTTGAGTGTATGGATGCCCTGTGCACGTATATGCGGCGTCACGCATCTAATGCCAGAGTTATTCCAGGGGGGGACTTTAATCTGCCCGACTTCAACTGGGAATCAATGGAGTACCACAGCGCCTGCTCAGAAATACTTTACGATTAAATTCTTTTTTAAACCTTTCACAAATAGTGACGCAGCCTACGCGTGTACAGGAACACAACTCGAGTGTGCTGGACTTAATCTTTCTCACTGATAACTTTCCGGTACATGAAGCAACGATAGAACTTGTAGACGGCATTTCAGACCATAAAATAGCTTATTGTAGAATACCTATAAAGGACAGCAAAACGCCTGCATATGCAGAGGAAACATTTCCAGACTTTTGTGATGCCGATAACGTAGCAATACATAACTTACTGTTTGACGAATTTCCATCATTTCAAGACTTAGCCTCCGACTCCACTGCGACTATAAAAATGTTGTGGCATAAATTCAAAGAAAATGCTCTTTTTTGCTTACAAAACCACGTTCCTTCGAAGAAAAAAAAGACCAGAAAGATGAATCCATGAGTCACACGTGTCGTTATACATGCTAAAAGAAAGGTGAAGCGTTTGAGGAAAAACCTAAAAGAGAAACCAAATATTTATAGCCGACAAAATCTGAGCGCAGGTATAACTGACATGAAAAATAAAACAAAGGCGGCCAAGTCTACTTATTTTGAAAAAACTCTACCTCGGTTCATAAAAAGTTTCCCGACAAAATTTTGGCAATATATGAATCCTAAGGTCCGTAAAATGATCCACGAAACGCCTGAAGAAAACACCTATTACGCAAACATATTTAATAGCTATTTCCAATCAATTTTTACAGTTGATGACGGAAAACAGCTTCACATAGAAATTAGAGACGAGAAATCTATTAAGCGAATATTCGTTTCAGAAGAGGGAGTTTTCAACTTACTATTGAAGTTGGATGGCAAAAAAAGTTCCGGACCAGAAAACATACCTAACGCGTTTTTAAAAAGATATCCCGAATGAATAACAAAATACCTGTGCCTGCTTTTAACCAATCATTGTCGTCGCGTACCCTACCAAAGGTTTAGAAAATAGCATCAGTCCGGAAATAAAAACGAACCTTCCAATTATCGGCCCATCTCATTAACATGTACGGTTGATAAACTGCTCGAACACATAATCTTAAAGCACATAACGAATCACCAGGAAGAACACAAAATACTGTCCCCTTTTCAACACGGCTTCCGCCACGGTATGTCTACTGTAACACGACTCATTGAAATGGTCCATGACACCTCATTAAGCATCGATCGCCAAAAACAAATTGATCTTATTCTGCTAGATTTCTCTAAAGCATTTGATCGGGTGTCGCACAGCAAACTCATCTTGCAACTCCAACTTATTCTAGGCAAGGGCCAAAATGTTGACTGGATTACTAACTTCCTAACAGACAGGTTGCAGCTCGTGGAATTAAACCATGTCCAATCTTCAATCGTACCGGTGACCTCTGGAGTACCACAAGGCAGTGTTTTGGCGCCAGTATTATTCTTAAATTTCGTGAACGATCTTCCTCCATCTGTTAATGTTGGACAGATTATTTGCAGATGAGTGCATCCTGTACAAAGAAACTCACACGATGACCATATCGCCTCAAACACAGCACTAGACGCAGTTTCAGCCTGCTGCAGTGATCGGCAAATGAACATCAACAAAAAAAAGTCCGCGCTTTTATCTATAACTAGAAAAAAAGAATCCACCCAATTTCAATTACGTCATCAATTCAGCTACCCTGTCTAAAGTCACGAAACATAAGTATCTAAGGGTCATTTTGTCACATGACCTACGGTGGTACGCTCATATTCATTACATCACAACATCTGCGCTAAAAAGACTGTTATTTATAAAAAGGCGATTACAGCAAGTACCACCACACACAAAGTTACTGGCCTACAATACACTTATACGACCCATCCTGGAGTACGCAAACACTGCCTGGTTCCCGTACACAAAAAAAAGCTAACCAGCAAGCTCGAAGGTGTTCAACGAAAAGCGCTTAGAGTCATCTTTAACAAATTTAACCAAACAGATTCACCTACGGAGCTGCTTAGAAAGGCTGGATTACTAACCATAAAAAACTGGGCGATATTGGCATGCCTAAAGCTGATGTACCAACTGTTACATGGTCAACTAAACATAGACAAGTCCCGCTTCATAAAGCTATGCGCAGCTAGAACTACCCGCCACAAATACTCTCATACCCTTGACCCTTACAGATTTCACACAAATGCCTTCAAATTCTCGTTCTTTCCGCTTGCGATCAGAGAATGGAATAACCTGTCCTCTTCCATTACCAGTAGCACATCCTTAGCCACCTTCAGAAAACTAGTAGAAAGTGACTTCATAGCCTCGCAAACATAATATGGTGCTATGTAGTCTTTCTTGTTATTTAAGTAAAGTGCCAATGTGATTGTACTTTGACAAATGTGTTTATGTTTTCTCTTTGTTGTTGTTTTGTTAATTTTTTTCTTATTATTTTTCCCGTTCTATTGACTGTGCTTAATCACTGCCTTAGATCGTCCACCTGTTATAATCCCTCTGGGATTGACAGTATGTTTAAATAAATAATAAAAATAAATAAGATGTCAAGCCGTGATGGAAGCTCATTTCGCAGGTAAACTAACAGTGGCACCGATATCGGTTATCCGGCTCGCTTCATTCCCACCTCTGCTTTTTACATCGAGTCTGTCGATTAAACCAGTTGCACGCGTGAACGCGTCATATAAGTGTACGAGTATTCATTGTGTTTTTAAAAAGAAGCGCTCGACAATGAGCTCACGTTAGAAAGAGTGGAGCTACCGAGAACGTCAGCCTAGCTAGGCTTACGTTTGGAGTCGATAATGAATATGGGCTGTGCCGATGTTTGTCACTTGCGAAGGCATAGCTTTGTTGGCGATGTAATTAGACAACAAGGTATGGCTGCGTGAGCTTCTTTATTTTGCGCCTAATAAAGAGTATACGATGTCTTCCAAGCGTGCAAGCTGAGGGGCCGTATGTGCGCGGAGCTGAGTGCAGATGGCTGTTCGCCCCATGTGTCATGAATCATCGTACGCGGCGTGCGGCGTCGCGCACCGCATCGGATGCCGAATCGCACCTACGTGTCTCCAGCTTAAGCAGGTGTTTGGTGCGTAGCGACACCACGGACCCGATCTAATGGGAAGTTTCGTCTCCCTCCTTGGCCTAGCCGCACTTGGCTGAGCCGTATCCGAGAAAAGGGGGATCCTGGGTGTTGAGCCCTTGCCAGGTTATTTGACTTTTAAGGCCTCCTGGCGGAGGCAACACAACCCTTTGTCCTCGGCTTCACGTAGACTGCACCGCTTAGCTGACGCACACAGGGGAAATCGACAGTCGCCTTTTCCTGCATCTCTCTTCCCTCATCTACGTATTTTTCTCCCACTTTAAGCTGTGTTGTCTTCTCCTTGTTTCACTTTTTTCTAGGTTTCTTGGCGGTGAGAGTTAACCTTGTGTAGTTGCCCAACCGGGGGTACCTATGTTTGGTTATAGAGACGATGCATGGCTGGCGTCTTCAAGTGATTTACCCTGCAGCGTCCCCTCGTACGGCTTGGTGGTCAGTGACCACCATCGCCGCGTAATTCTAATCCGTATTACGGCAAGCCCCTTCCCGCCACTTCCTGATCGCCAACCAAAAAGGTTGTATACCGAAGATAACTTCACTTTTGACTTAATTAAAGAATCCTTCCTGAATACCACGTAATACAGAGGGGGCATTCAACAAAAACTGTCCGGACACTCTCACCATTCCTATTTTAAAGCCCTCATAGAAGCAATCTGCCCAGGTTACAAAGTAACAATGGTGAGAAGCGGCGATCTTCTTCTGGAAGTTCGTGATTTATTTATTTATTTATTTATTTATTTGTTTATTTAAGGAATACTGCAGACAGTTTTTCACCATCCTAGCAGGAGAGGGTTACATAAGGTTCCTAACACAGAGGTCAAAACTCGAAGAAGTCGGAGCGTGCACGCAGTCGGAAGGCAGTGAATTCCAGTCTTCAATGGTTCTTACAAAAATGGAGTACTTTAATGTGTTATTTTTAGGAGCATATGGTCTTACAGTTTTTGAATGATTTAACCTTGCTGAGCGCTGAGGAGGTGGCAGAGTGTACAATTATTTATTTAAACCAGATTCATTGTTGTATAGTTTATAAAAGAAGACTAACCTTGCAATTCTTTGCCTACATTCCAGTGGTTTCAGCTCACATTTATTTAACATTTCAGAAACGGAGGAGAGGCGCTTAAAGTCTGAAAAAATGAACCGTGCGCTTAACCGCTGAATCCTTTCCACTTTATCTATGAATTTCGTTAAATATGGGTCCCACGCAAGAGATGCGTGTTCTAGCACTGGTCGAACTAGGGTTTTATAGGCTGCAAGTTTAACATTCCAATCACATGACCTCAGCTTTCTTCTCAAGAAGCATAGCTTCTTGTAGGCCTTGGCGCAAACGTTGTCGATGTAAGCGTCCCAGCTAAGTTTCGTATTAATGGTCAATCCAAAAGATTTTACGGTATTAACAAATTCAATACCTTGGTTACGGACATGGTATTTATATTTAAGAGCATTTTTCTTGTGTGTTACTGCAAGCGCGCAAGTTTTTGAGTAGTTAACAACCATCTGCCATCTCTCACACCAGTCAGCAATTCTGCACAAGTTGTCGTTAAGCAATGATTGATGCAAGGAGCTACTGACAGTTGAATAAATAACACAGTCATCTGCAAGCATTTTCACAGCCACTCCCGCGTCAATATCATCGCAAATATCATTCGCATAGATCAAGAACAAGAGTGGTCCCAAGACCATCACCTGGGGCACTCCTGACAATACATCAAGGTTTTGTGATTGGCAGCCGCTACTTTCTACAAACTGCGTTCTGTTTTTCAGATACGCAGAAATCCAGTCCACGAGGTGGGGAGCATTTCCTACACGCTGCATTTTTCGTATCAGTAAAGAGTGCGGTACCCTATCAAAGGCTTTTGATAGGTCCAAAAATATTGCATCTATTTGTTTTCTGTCATTGATAGCGTCGGCAAAGTCGTGTATGACTGATACGAGCTGGGTCGTCGTTGATAACTTTTTTCTAAACCCGTGCTGGAAGCTGGATACTGGTGCTGATAAGCACCAGTATAAGAGACTGTCTAAACTTGTAGCTTTTAATGAAATCCCTGTCACTGGGCCCTCATATATTCTTAAATACTGTAGTGACATCGCCTCTTACGATGACCTTCTTCAACGCCATGAAAATGAACTCCCTGACGGATGGCTGTATGAGAACGTCGTGACAGTAAAAAGAATCGTGATAAGGTAAGACGACGTAGAAATCCCAACAAAACACATATTCGTAATATAAACGGGTTACTGTAGACTTTGTGTGAGACCTTATTTACCAAATCCACGCTGTTGCTTCAAATGTCCCGCTTCAGACATGGGCCGCAGAGGTGCACAGGACGTGCTTCATGCGCTGAATGCGCATCCAATAAACATCTACCTGACAAGTGCAACTCTGCTGCCTCTTGTGCGAACTGCGATGAGGACAACTCTGCCTAATCACGAACATGCCTCTCGTGGCAAAAAGAGAAAGAAATAATCGAACGGCAAGTTAAATTTTAGTGTCCTTTCAAGAAGCGTGCGAACATTTTGCTGTACATAACCAGTTCTCTTATTCCTGTGCCAAAGTGGCGCGCCGGGGTGCCGTGCCAAGTATCCTCGCTCCCGCGAACATCTCGCAGCATGTGACTTCAGTTGCGTCCCCAGTGCTCTCGGCTGAAGCAGCCTGTGCTGCTGCACCCATTGCTGAACTGGGCCAGCAAACTTACGAGTCTACTGGACCCCGGGCCACTGCAAGCGCAGTAGGCTTGGAATTTCTGTAGAAGCGCCTGCCGTGCAGGCAACATCCACCACCTCACTAGAGGTGATGATACAAGCCCCACTACTCCGGTGCCTCAGACACTGAGGGACAGGCTCTTGGAAATGCACCAACGAAGAAAAAAAGCCCGTTAGAGGGCACCGAAAAGGCCCTGTAACACAAGGCAACATTTCTGTACGCACAGGACCTCCCTACATCAAAACGGAGACAAAAATAGTTCAGTGGAACGTCAGAAGACTCTTGACAAACCTCGACGATATCCAAAAACTTTTACGCATACACGCCCCTGAAGTGTTGTGCGTACAATAAACACACCTCAAACCTAAACACACCAACTTTTTACGTTATTCTGTTGTTTTTTTAAACGATCGAGATGATGCTGTAGCGTAAACCATGGGTGGTGCCGTTAGAATCAATCAAGGGATTGCGTGTGCACAACTATCACTACAAACATCCCTTGACGCCCATGCGATTCGAGCACTCCATTTGACTAAACTCGTGACCATCTGCTCTCTTTATGTACCCCCGCACTAGCGCCTTGCAAGATATGAATTGCAGTCCTCAATTGACGAAGTTCCAGAACCATATATTGTCATAGGGGACTTCATTGCACATAGCAGCTTTTGGGGAGACTTTCGCAGTGATGCGCGAGGTTTCTTTTCTCATCCGGCGCGTGCCTTCTGCATTGAAAAGAGCCTACCTATTCTAACATCGCTAAAAATAATACTCAACAATAGGCCTCAGTATAAAATCTTCATCACTCCTGCCTCTACTTAGAGGGGAAGTCATTATTGATTCATAAAGAAGTGACTATTTTTCTATAGTTCTACATACATCGATAACAAATGCATGTTCTCCACAGGTTCTCAAGTGGCTCATAGTTTCCAACCACACTTTTTGCCAGAAGCGATGCCAAAATTTGATTCCACATGTCTTTATACAACAAGCAAAATTTTTAGGTGAATAGGCAGAGGATTGATCTAACTTCACTGCATCACAGCAAGTGCCCTAACGTCTCTAGCCTTGAGTGCAAAAAATGTCCAGCTGAAATTAAAAACAAAAACAATGCGCAGTGCACGCGAGCCAGTGAATAAAACCTGTGGGGGTTTGTTTACATGTACCAGCATCCAGTGCTGATAGACGTTTAAAAACAGTGTAATCTTAATCATAAAATCAAGAAAAAAAGGCTATTTTGTGTAGTTGGAGCCGCACTCACAGCACAAGCATAATTCGTCATTAGACAAAGCTCTGGAAAGCATGGGTGTTCTTCTTCTAAGCAGAGCTGCAGTTATTTTTAATTCGCAGTTGCCAGAATTCAGTCATATCTCTATCAAAAGGAACAATTTGAGTGTATTTAAAATTTTTTAGTGCACTGTTCGTTCAAACCACAAAGAACTTCGATAATTTATTTAGAGTGGCGTAAATGTGGCGTCCCAAACACTTTTTTTCAGTGGGAATGAGCTCTACTTGTTTTCGGTAGAAAACTCATTACTGTGTTGACCAGCTTAGCGTGTCATTAATAAGGTGAGTGTTAAAATGATAGACACCATTTAAGAATGCTGCGGTACACGATAGTGTGGCTTGCTACAAGTGAAAACGTGCCACAGTAAGGTTTTAGTGAAACGCAGTAACAATGAAATAAAAGAATAATCGCCGGTGTTAGTACCCCCCTCTGAAAGAACATTGCTCAAGTGCTGCAAGCAATGTGGAAATGTGAATGCATGCAGGTATATGAATTAAGAAATAAGGTTAGAAGTGACGTCCTGTACGCTATCAGCCCACACATTAATATTTAGGCTGCAATATTTAGGAGACTTCAAGCCATGTCTAGTGCCGCTACGATTGCATCACGCCACGAGGCAGAACTTCATAATTCATTGCACGAAATAGTTGGTGTATAATAGAGATACAGTATAATTGCAGAAGCTTCTTAGTACGCTCATGTCAGTGTTCCTGTGCTCACTGAGTGCCCTGTTAATCGCTCTTAAGTCTGCTTGTGATCAAATTTTTTGACCGTGATTGTTCTGGAGACAGATTTTCATCACAGTCTTTTCTGTATTACTGACTGAAAATGACTTTGAATGAATTTGCTTCTTGTCTACTCCCCCTTGTGAGGACTCGCTCACACTCGTACTTGTTTCTACTTAGTCACTCTTCACGAAATTATACAGTCTCAGGACTTTTGAATGAGTGTGACCGAGCATACTTACCAGATAGAATATTAAGCTACACTGCAAAAAAAAAACGAGTTGTAAATGAGAAACAGCCCCAGCAGCCTGAAGTGCCTATATCATGCATTGCCATGCATTTTTTATAAAAGTGATTTCGAAAGTTCAATGCAATATAAGAGGTTGACAACTTCATGCGTCGAGACTTTTGTCATCCCACTGCAATTGTCAACTAAAGAAACTGTTGATTAGCTTTTGTTGCTGTTCGCCACGTTGAATCAACAAACTCAAGTGACCATGGCCTAACCAAATTAGTGGTGCTTTTATGCTGTGAATCTATAGAAAAACTGCTCAATGAAGCTACATTTCACTAATGTTCTGTTTATCCTGAACTATCTGGAGATAATTTCGTGGTAGAATATTTCTGTATTTTGTGAGCATCTACTACCGTAATAAACAATGTACCTGTGTGTATTTTTTGTTTGTTACCATTAGGATTCTGTGTGTTTTTTGTTCAATGTGGTCAATGTTCAGACCATTTATTAGGTTTCACAAATAATGTCTTTGGGCTTGTAAGTCTGAGATTGTAAGCACTGTTTCACTTCGTGCAGTTTATATGTTGTTGCTGGAACCCTCTGTCTGCGAAACTCTTGGGTGAAATGAAGGCAACAAGTTAATAATAAATTAGTAAATTCTAGTGCCTCGGTATTGAGGCTTTATAATGCGCAATATATTGCATTTTTACTAGCTCAGGGGGGTACACGCACATAAGTGTGCTAGTTTGGCTGACACAGCAGGGTCTAGTGCACCAAAGGGGGAGGGGTGCAAGTGAAGTACTCACACTGCTCATTCATATTTATTATGTGACTCTTTCAGGCCAATTGAAGGGAAGGATTCATTGACCCATGGTTGCTCTACTTGTTTCTGACATTCTTCACAATTTCACAAATAATGACTTGGTTTACAATAACAATAAACCACCAGATTCAAGCATTATTCGTTTAAAGGAGGTACCAGGCCACCACTGCCTGAATAGCAATTATCAGATGCGTAGCGGTATATACTGGGCGCTTCCAAATCTGTAGTAATTTTACATCTCCCAATACGTGATTGTGCGGTTCCCTCTTGACCCCATCAGAATACCTAAGTGACTGCTTATGTCACATTGCTCACTCCATGACACAAGCGGCCTCAACTCTGGGAATGTATAGTTCACAGGTGCTCAATTATTTATACAGAATTTGCAGTTTTTCAGTGATATGAACCTCTGGTGAAGTTGCCGAGTGAATGTGTGGAGTCATCGCGCACGTATTTGACACAGCCCTAATAAAAACCCCTGAATAAATAAAACAGGCACTCGCCTTGTCCCAAGAAAAAGAAACATCTATTGCCTTTTGGGGGCCACTCTGCGTCCCTCGTTCACAATGAAGAAGGTGCAAGAGGCAGTGACTACTTATGTGTTGGGTGGTGCAGAGTGCGCATATCTATGTCGGGGAGATTCGCCCCCGTCTGACTAATTGCCTTTTTTGTCGTTTGGATGTATACAGATTCGAAAAGTGGCTGTGTGAATAGGTGCTTCGCTGCCACAATTATGCCTGCAGAGTCAGAGTTTATGATTAATGTTCAAGTTAGTGCTCAATTGATCTGTTATGACATTCAAGCTTGCATTGCCCTTCATGAAATTATTCGGGTGCCGCTGAATTCTTCTTCAAAATTTTTAGTTTCACTTAAGCAGCATAATAAAAACCAGTAAATAATGAAGCCTAGGAAAGGTACAGGGGACCTAAATTGCACCGTTGTAAATGTATAATTGTGATATGGATGTGAATAAAGCACAGCGGATGGGAAGACCACTTGCCCCAACAAGGACTGAACCTGCCAGCTTTGGATAATGTGGGCCATGCTATACAACTTGAGCTACAGTACTGCGACAGGTGAATCATTCGAAGGTTGCAGGTTTGGTGCTTGCTGGTGGAAATCACCTTTTCGTCCAAATTATTTTTATGCACATCTATATCACGATTGCTACAATACCCCTAAAACAGTTCGGTTAAAATTCCCCACACCTTTATCGGCTTACTTATCTTCGGGTTGAGGTAAACGGAAAAACGCGCCCTTTAAATTCTATTCTTTTATTGATTACATACTTGGCTCGTGTAAAGACAAATGAAATGGGCAACTCATCATGTCACTTTGTGTTTTCAGCTCACATTTAGTATCACATCTATGGAGATCTGTTTCAAAGGTCACATTGCGAGGAGCTATGTACAAGTGGGTTTAAAATACACATGAACAGTACAGCGTGATGATTTCATCACTGTGAACTTGGTGTCAAAGAAAAGACGCTAGTATGACTGTTGATTGGCTCATTGATGACTCTAACAGCTTTTCAATACCATTCAGGCTATAACCCTTTGAAAAAGAAATGGGAAACACTTGAGAAAATAGATCCTACATTGTTCACCGTTCTTTTTGTCTCCACTGTGCACTGTCATATTAGTGCTGTTTTTACTTGTGTCATTTGGGGTGAATCTTTGTAGGCAAAAGGAGCATCCAAGCATGCCTGCGCACATCGTAGGAATGTTGGCTTTTATGCTGGGTCACGCTGTGCACTTTTCGTCGTTTCGAGTTTATTAGGTGTGTGCGTGATAATATTGCACTACCTGTATGAATTCTCCCGACATTCCCAGTTTGGAGAGTGAAGAATCCAACACAAGGAAAAAATTGGCTAATTAAGAAAAATGTAAAAAAACGGAATAAATGTACACAAGTGACGGGTATCTTTAGCACATATGTCACAAAGCTGCAATTTAAAAACAAAACTTACAAGCGAAAGTCTACTTCAGATCAAAACTGATATGTTCGCGTTCCGATAAAAGGTCACAAAGGAAAGGGTCGGGGGGGGGGGGGGAATCCGGCGTCGTGTGGGGGCGGCCATGAGGCGATATCGCTGCAGGTTGCCGAGTTCTCGTTTGTAGCGCTGTCACTACATGCCGGCGCTGCGCACTTCATTGGAGCGCTCCGCGGCGCTGCTCTAAAGGAGTTGCGTTTCGCGGGGGGGGGGGGGGGGGCAAATAAAATTTTGTGTCTGCCTGTTTCGACCTACACGTCTGTAACCTCGCGAATGATGGCCGGAGTGTCATCAGCGTGCCTCGCTGTTGCCGACACGTTACCTACCTGAATAATCGGGTTTGAAACGTGTGCGAGAACGTTGTATTCTAACAAGTTGAAGCGCAGGCATGTTCAAGTATTGCGATGTCACGCCAAACGCAACCTAGTGAAGATAGGCTGATTACATGCTAGATACGACAGCTTGAACGAATGTTAACAATCGCGCAGGTTAAACCCGTCTGTCGCATTTCTAGATAGCTTCCACGACAGCAACCAGTCAACTTGTGCCGCTTCAGAACAGAACATAACAGTGCACCTGCTTTGCCTAAATTGAACGCGCATGGGCAAAACTATACGTTTTGTGTCATCTGATGACGATAGTCGCCACCGAGCACATCTATCTTGTTGAATGGTTGCCAGCAGTTCACGTACAATGCGTCGGCCAATCAGCGTGATCACACATTCCGTTCGTGTGGCCCCACCGTGAATTGCCTTTGTCTCCAGATCGGCTGAAAATCTAAATGGGCCAGAAAAACGGAGTGGAATTGGGTGTGCATGTGTACCATGCTTTGGCCTTAACGAATCGCGCAGCGAGTCCCCCCCCATCCGAGCGAAGCCTGACGCTGCCTCCGACACGTTCTCGCCGATCGGCGTCTCCGGGCGTCGGTTGCGTTCCCCTCTTCAGCTGGAAAACTAGCTGGTGCGACCTATGAAGGTGGGGTCCCTGAATGGTCAGTTTTGCCAATTCCTCCTTCTTCTGCGATGGTGATGAACAAACTGCGTGTGTGTGTAGACGGTGTAGATACTCTAGCTGTTGTAGACACTGGTGCTGCTATTTCGGTTATGAGTCTTTGTTTCAAGCATCATTTGGCCGGCCACAAAGTTATGTTCGCGTGGGAGCGTAAAGAAACTTTTTGTTGAGTTGAAGTTGAAGCGTTATGTCCTGCTGGTATTGGCTCAGTTGTACTGACGATTGGTGTACAAAATTTTCGAGTTTATTTCACAGTACTAGCTCGCGCAGCTCATGACGCTATTTTAGGGATAGACCTCCTTAGTTAATGCAGTGCTACGCTTGACTATTGGAACTAGAGAAATTCTTCTACAAAGTACGTTGCCCACTGCCACAATTGACGATTTTTCGACCTTCCCCATCGACGCGCTTTCATTGTCTGAAGATGTGACAATTCCTGGTCAAACAGCAGTGTTTGTTCTCGTATGTTTTTCTCACGTCCGCTCAGGACCCTCAACTGGAAAAGTCGAGCCCGACCACACAAATGTTATAAAGATGAACGTGCTGGTCCCATGGTCTGTTCTTACAGCTATATAAACACATGCTTGCTTGTGGGCGCTCAACGCTTCCTTAGAACCTGTTGTTCTACCAGCTGGATTCAAACTGGGTACGTTCGAGGATCAGGCCACAATTGACGTGAGAATGGTCTCAGAGTCTCCAGCTATCAGTCAGACTGCGCCCAACTACTCAGCCGAGATTAAACGTTTGATCAACAAGTCGTTGCCTTTTTCCGAGCAGCATGTCCTTGAGGAGGTACTTACACGCTACGTGGGAGTCTTTGATTTCGCTCAAAACAAGCGTTGTTCCATGTTGCCCGAATCCCGTATGCACCACCGCATCAACACGGGAGATGCTACACCAATACACCAAAAACCCTATCGTGTATCCCCATCAGAATGGAAAGTCATCGGCGACCAGGTAGACGATGTGCTGCAGAAAGGCGTTATTCAGGAGTCAAGCAGTCCCTGGGCAGCTCCTGTCATATTGGCAAAAAAGAAAGACAACTCTTGGCGATTCTGTGTCTCAACGCCGTCACAAAGAAAGACATGTACCCACTACCACGCATCGATGATGCTGTTGATTGTCCGCAGTCGCCGGCATATGTTTCATCCGTCGACCTAAGGTCTGGATACTGGCAGATACCAATGCAACCGTCTGACAGAAAGAAGACCCCTTTTGTCACGCCTGATGGGTTATTTGAATTTAACGTTATGCCGTTTGGCTTATGTAATGTCCCAGCTACCTTCGAGCGATTCATAGACCCTATCCTACGCGGTCTTGAATGGGAGATACGTACTTGTTACCTTGACGACGTAATCATTATCGGCGAGACGTTCCAAGAGCACAAGCATCGGCTTAGCGTTGTTCTAGATTGCTTCAAACAAGCTGGTCTAATTTTACACGCGAAGAAGTGTCATTTAAGTGAGCTTCAAGCCCTTGTGCTCGGACATCTAGTTGACAGGGACGGTATACAACCAGACCCGCAAAAGATCAATGACGTCCACAACTTCAAGCAACCAACGAATGGGAAGGATCTTCGTAGCTTCGTGGGCCTGTGTTCTTATTTTCGCCGGTTTATCAAAGAGTTCGCCCAGCTTCACATCCAGTGAAAGCTTTGATCTGCAAAAACATCCTATTCCTATGGACCGTTCAGTGTGAGGCTGCTTTTGAACAACTGAAAAATTCGCTGACTTCCGGACCCCTCTTGCGCCATTTCGACCCGGAGGCACTCAGGGAACTGCATACAGATGCTAGTGGTATTGGTGCCGTGCTAGTTAGTTATTCTTACAGCCGCCAGCCCGTCGTGGCGTATGCAAGTCGTAATTTGACCAATGATTGATGATTGATTTGTGGATTTTAACGTCCAAAAACCACTATAAAAATATGAGAGACGCCGTAGTGAAGGGCTCCGAAGATTTTTACCATTTGGGGTTCTTTAACGTGCACCCAAATCTGAGCACACGGGCCTACAACATTTCCGCCTCCATGGGAAATGTAACCGCCACAGCCCGTAATTTGTCCAAGGCTGAGAGAAATTATACAGACACTCAACTGGAATGTCTTGCCGTTGTTTTCGCTGCTCAAATGTTCAGACCTTATTTTTACGGCCGGCAATTGCATACCGTCACAGATCATCATTATCTTTGATGGCTTGTCGGACTGCGCCACCCAGTTAGCCGGTTTGCTCGTTGGGCCTTGCCGCTTCACGAATATTATTTTTCTGTGGCCTACAAGAGTGGTAGATGCCACGCAGATGCCGACTGCTTATCTCATTTTCCATCTCCAACTGGGAATACTGATTACGAAGACTTAGATAACTGCCTGGCTGCAATCTCCTCCAGCTTCCCTAGTTTGAACGTCTTCCGTCCCGAGGAACAGCGTGACCTTTCGCTGAAACTAATTATTGATGTGGCTCGTAGCTCTAAACGCGTCACGCTATTCACTATATCGCAAAAATTACTCCAGACATGGTGCTACACTGCTTCTCGTCATGCCACAACACCTACGTCTTGCGGTATTCCAAGCCATGCATGATGACATCATGTCTGGGCACCTTGGATTTGCCCGGACACTTCACCGCATCCGACAGCGTTTTAATTGACCTCTACACGGTAAGAAAATCAAGCACTACGTCAAAAGTTGTCATGTTTGCCAACGCCACAAACAGCCTACTAAGCCATTGGCTGGCCCACTGCAACCGGGTAAGCCACCGAGACAACATTTAAGAAAAGTCGGCATAGATTTACTGGGCCCCTTCCCCAAGTCTACCACCAGCCATCGCTAGATTATTGTGTGCGTAAAATACCTGATGAGGTATACTTAAACGATGGCGGTTGCTTCGGCCCCATCATCTGATGTGTCACAGTTTCTTCTGCACTCGAATATAATCCGTCATGGGGCCCCTCGTGCGGTGATAAGTGATCGCGGCCGCCAGTTTACCGCAGATGTTGTCGAAGAGGTGCTGCGACTTTGTGGGTGCCAGTTTTACTTTCTTTCTTTCTTTTTCTTTTTCATCTTTTTTTCTTTCCCCTTTTTGTGTTTTTTTGTAGTTTTTTTCTTTTTTTTAGTTCTCTCTCACTCTCGCAAACATGTTTCAAGGCGAGAGGAACGCGGCAGCAACGAAGTTTGGAAGTTCATGTCAGTATAACTCATCCCATGATGAAGGGAGAACCCCTCCCGAAACTGTTGGGAAATAAATATATTTATCCTTGTTGACAACGCTCCCGTTGTGCCATATCCCATACCTTCACGAAGACTAACTGGCCCATTGAATTATTACTCCCACTATATATGTATATATATATATATATATATATATATATATATATATATATATATATATATATATATATATATATATATATATATATATATATAGGTATGGGATATGGCACAACGGGAGCATTGTCAACAAGGTAAATATATTTATTTCCCAACAGTTTCGGGAAGGGTCCTCCCTTCATCAGTGGATGACTTATCCCCTGATAAAGGGAGGAACCCTCCCGAAACTGTTGGGAAATACATATATTTATCCTTGTTGACAACGCTCCCGTTGTGCATATCCTATACCTTCACGAAGACTAACTGGCCCATTGCATTCTTACTCCCATTATATATATATATATATATATATATATATATATATATATATATATATATATATATATATATATATACCTAACGGCCCGTTTTTCCGTGTTTTGACACAATATTAATGAGATCTAACAGACAATAATGCCAAGGAATATATAGGAAAAGGTATTAGAACCAATGTAACGTGGATAAGAAGACAGAAAAGTGGTTGAAAAAATAACTTGCCGTGAGCAGAAATCGAACCTACGACCTCCGAATAACGCGTTCGAACAACTTGCACTACACACACACACACACACACACACATACATATATATATATATATATATATATATATATACATATATATATTCGTATAGGAAAGAAGACGCACGTACGAAGTTATTTTATTTGACGTTTCGGCCGTGGGTCCGGCCTTCATCAGAATGATGAAGGAAGGACCCACGGCCGAAACGTCAAATAAAATAACTTCGTACGTGCGTCTTCTTTCTTATACGAATAATATTTCCCGGACCCAGCATCACTTTTGGTATATATATATATATATATATATATATATATATATATATATATATATATATATATATATATATATATATATATATATATATATATATAACTTGAAGGGAAGGCACGACAGGCCTGAGTATTTTCTAAATTGATTGAACTTGCAGATAGCATATTTGAAAAGGAAATCGTATTTACTAACGTTTCGGCCATGGCACGGCGTTCGTCAGAGTAAGTAGGTATGATACAATGCAGCCGCTTTTATAGGCTCACGTGATGAACTCTCGGTATACCAGCTAGGACAATCAAAGTAAAAAAATGGTAATCTGTCAGAACCTTGTGTTGACATGACTGACATGCGGCGGGTGCATGAATATACAAGTTTCAAATTCCCTTGCGCATCGACACGCGGGGCACAGTATGGTTGGCAGGACATGCAAAAGAGCTCCGAAGTAAAGAAACCACGGTTGACTACTATACATTTTAATATACATTAAAATATTTTACTAATCTAAGAAGTCGTGTTGTTATAGTGTGAGGCAGGTGAGCTTTCCCACGTTTTTATTAATACCTGAACGAATGGTGTCAAATTTGTGGATCAAGAAGGATTCCCTCACTTCCCTATCGTGATTTGTCTTGAAACCGGACTGAATAATAGTGGCCCTAATTTTGTCGAAACCATGGCCAGGCATACTGACGTGCTTCGACAGCGGTAGATTAGGGAGGCTTACGGCACGTGCACGGTGATCATTAAAACAAATTCTGAAACTTGTCTCTGTTTGACCTATGTACTGAGCTCCGCATGTTGAACACTCGAGAAGATAGATGACGTTGATACTATCATACGTGTAGTTCCCATTTATCTTTAAAGAAAAACTGGACGATGTACTTAAAACTGTTTTAGATGTCGTGATGTGCGCGCACACTTTGCAACGTGGTTTGTTGCAGGGATGACAGCCTTCATGATGTGAAAACTTGGTTTTAGATGAGGTTAGTAAATCACGAAGGTTCCGCGATCGTCGGTAGACCACGCGTGGTTGTTCTGTAAAGATTACTTTGAGCCGCTCGCTCTGTATTAAAATGTTGAAATGTTTCTTTAAGGTATGGTTCACATTTGGAGCTGAGGCCGCATGTGTCAAAATTAGATTAGTCCGCGAACAATCTTTGGGTCTTTTGTTAGCACTCAGCAGGTCTGAACGGTCGAGCTCTTCTTGCCGTTTGATGGCGTCTGTGATTATGCTAGCCGAATAGCTCTGTTTTTCGAGCGCGCTCCAAAGCTGTTCGCAGTGGCGGGAAAATTCGCTGCTATCAGAGCATATTCTTTTAAAACGGACTGCTTGGCTGTAGGGAATACTAGTTTTATTGTGTTTCACGTGACTACTACTAAAGTGAAGATATTGTTGCCTATCCGTGGGTTTCCTGTAAAGATTAGTTATCAGCTTCCCGTTGCGTAGAGTGACCATGACATCAAGGAAGCTTATGTTCACAGGTGAATACGAGTGCGAAAAAGAAATCGCCGGATGAGCGTTGTTAAGATCTGCTATGAAAGAAAGAAGTTGCGATTCACTATGGTGCCAGATTAGGAAAATGTAGTCGATGAACCGCTTATAGTAAAATGGCTTATATTCACAATTTGCAAGAAATTTGTTTTCAAGGAGCCCCATAAATATGTTTGCGTAGTTTGGTCCGATTCTTGTGCCCATAGTTGTGCCGCTAACTTGAACATAATGTGTCCCATCAAATTCGAAATTGTTAAGTCCAAGAATGAGCTTAAGCAACGTAGCTAACATAGATGCGGAAACTGGTTTGTTGGCGTCGCAATCGTTGTACGCGCAGATAACTGCCTCGATGCCATCTGAGTGTGGAATATTAGTATATAGTGACGTGACATCTAACGTAACGAGGAACGAAATTAGAGGAACCTGTAGGTCAACAATATCTGATAGAAACTGATTGGTATCTTTAATGTAAGAAGAAAAGCTGGACGGAATGGTGTTGATGAAGCTATCTACTGTCACGCCGCCAAGCGTAATTCAGGAGTGTCTTCTTAAGGATGATCAGTAGGCACACGCTCCCAACGCTCCCTTGTTCGGCGATGCCAGCCTCAGTGTTAAAGCGTTAGCAAGAAACGAACACAAACCACTTTGCATGTTGCGTACATCAGTGAATATACAGCACTAACCTTGACACGATAAATCTGATTCGTTCCTGCTACAGGCGAAGTTTTGTGAATATACGTGGCAACTCGCGCTTCGAAATATACCCCGCAGAGTACACATATCACCTTCGCGAAATTTTCTGCAGCCACGTGGGATAGTTATATGTTATTTTGTAACCTTTGCAGTTAAAACTCGCCTTGTTTTACGTGCGGTTAGCATTCGGCAGTGCTTTTGTAGTGCATCAATCCCATAACATTCATTGCAAGCGGAAAGTAGCGCAGGCTCACGATTTGCGCTTACAAACCTTGGCCTACGCTGCACCGATTGTTTTTTACTTTTAATAATAGATGGCAGCTCACTGCACGCGATTTATTTCTTGCTTGGTATCTGAGCGAAATGTTCTCCGCACCCGCAGATAAATGTGGGCTCGCAATGACGCATTGTTGGTGCTATCGAAGTCGTTCGGCGGAGAAAATTCCTGAGATTACTTTCATCAGTGATGTTCAAATAAACCGTCTTGACGTCAAGGATTTTTCACTGGACGTAGATGGTTGTCAAGCGCAGAGAGTGACAGCGACGAGGAACGATCAGCTGCTAGCTCGCGAGCAGCGAGCAAATTGTATTTACCGTCCCTTCATGCTTTGTTTTTTTACGCTTTTAACTTGCTTTGATTGTGTTTACTGTATAGTATCCTTCACTGAGCTCGATAGAAAAATTATACTTTTTCCTGTAGATAGCATGTAGCCCAATTACAATGAATATACAAAACGCCGCATGCCTCCAATACGTTCGAGCTCGACCAGTGAAGCGAAACGGCTAGAGCAATAAAATATGCAGTTACAAATGTACAGTCCACGCTAACTTCTCCTGCACTTCACCGGTGCCGTCCGAACAACGTCGTTGTTTCACAAATATTTACAAATTTGACATTGCGAAAAGCGCACGCGTGTATTCGTTTCGATATCCTTGTTTCGATCACATTGAGGGAATCTGCAACATCCAAGTGCCGCGAATCGCGCACTGTTGGAGTCTGGTCATGGCTGTGACACAAATGCTAGTTAATGTTAAGTTTAATGTTTGTGTTCCGCTGAGAAAGCAGGTACCTGATGCTTACAGCGCAAGTAATGACGATGGCGTAATATGTTTTGAAACCATCGCTAGGGTAAACATTCCGTCCTGTGCAGCCGCGACGGTGCGCTGCTCGTTAGTGGCCTCTTACTGCGGCAAATTCACCAGGCAGGCTCCACATAAATGATCTTGGAGGGCCGTTCAATTTATATCTGAATTTTTTTTGCGCAGTTTTCTGTAGCATGCACAGGATTACGCAAAGCGTCGTTAATACAAGGACAATCAGCTGACACCACCACCATGCGCACTGTGGCAAGAAACAATGTAGCGAACATTTAGCCCTTCTTTTAGTTTGGGAGAGTAATTTGGTCCCATATACATTCACTTGACGACCAAGAATTCATCCGGTGAAAGCGGTACGGGGAGTACGTCCGTATGTTCGATCTTTTCCGATGCGAGTTCATGGGTTGATCGTCCCTTCGCAGCTATCTTGGATTGCACGGCGCGCCACCTATAGTCCGTAGACATTGCGAATATTCTTGAAAGCGATCGGTGTTCTTGACCTGCACCTCGTCGGTGTCGCTAGTGTTCCTCTGCCGACACTTGCGTCTCGCTTCCCTGGCTCGCGCCTGGTCGGTGTTGACCTTGCCAATCGAGAGCGCGATCGACTTTGCTAGCCCTTGCAACACCGGCGACAGCCGGGAAAGTTTCGCGCTCACTAGCGGGAAGCATGCCGCGACGGCGTCCCGCCCGTCGGCGCCATGGCACGGCAAGCAGCGGCACGCTGTCTACATTGTCGGGGCTGCGAGATTCTTGAGTAGGGTTGCTCGATGCCCGCACTCTCCCCCGCCGCCTTGAAGGGGGGAAATAACCGCTTCGTTTGCTACGGAATCCACTATTACGATGCCTTCCCCGCAAGCTGGCTATAGCCACGATGGCCAGCCAAGGAGTGTTGCGCGGCTACATACAGAGTTTGTTGCGTCAAAACGTGTGGTACTCAAAGAATACGAGAGAAATACAAAGTTTTGGAGTCGTGAGTGTAAAGGTCTTAAATTTCTAGTCTCTAGGCTGCATTTTTAAGGCGACATTACCAGCTGGAGTTAGTCGCAGCAGAAAAATACCGTCGATGCCAGCTGCGTTACCACCTTCAATTAGCATCTTTCTAAACTAGTCGGTAACTATTTATATAGGTTAAAGTTGTGAAGCACACGAACCTAAGTCACATGACCTTTCAATGTATTTGTGTGTTGTGTGCTTCCACAAAATTGTAAAAACAGTTTGCCACTCGTCCGCTGGCTAGAAAAAAAAATAAAAAATAGGTGCTTTCGTGAGAAAAGAGAAATATCAAAGCATATCCACTAAGTGAATGAAGATGTGTGGGGTGAAGCTTCCGTCTGTGCTTACGTCCATGCGTTCATTTGTTCATGCTTCCGTCTGTCTGTACGTTCATCCGTGGGTCCGTCCATGCGTCCGTCCGTCCAGCATATCCACAGAGCACAGCATAGCATGGATGGACGACCGCTTCGACCCACCCACTCTACCTCATTCATGATAATGAGTGGGGCGAAGCGTACGTCCGTCCGCGCTTCCGTATATCCGTTCTTTCTTGCTTCCGTTCATTCGTCCATGCATCTGTCTTTCTTTCCGTCTGTCTGTCTGTCACTCTCACTAGCGCCACATGCTGAGTGATTCATACAACTAGCTGGTTACGAACCGGTCACAGACATGCATGGACCAACCCATCGCTTTAGAAGCTTCGCCCATAAAACTGTGATTGCGTACCATATTTTCATATATTGTTTTTGAATTATTCATTAGCTACCCCAATTACAGACCTTACCGTGAAACGCACAGTATATTGTGTACTGTTTTCAGCTCTCTTATCATACCGCAAAGAGCACATGGGCAAGATATTGTTGAATCATACCATACTATTTGGTGATCTATATGTGTCTTTTATGGCATTAAATCATAGCTCACACGCAGACATTGACTGTCAAAGCAGATATAGCAAGTTTTCTGCAGAAATATATTGTAAATTAGCAATCTTTAATAAGCGGTAATTCATATCGTTAAAATGAAGCACCACACTGCTTTACGCCAGTGAGCAAGTAAGTTGCACTTATTATATGGCGATTTCGGATGCCACAGCTCTATATGAACAATAACTTTAATATACTCCATCAAAAATGCTATAACTTACTGCAAGTTAATCGCAACGCATGTCTTGCTTCAACCTCCACTGGTTCTCGTTGTTTCGAACTGGCGTAGGAGAATGTACAGTCTTACTCGTGCAAAACACAAAATGAGCATTTTTTTTAAAAAACCCTTGCGTTGCTGGCATGCCTCTACGCTGCACTTCGCCATTTTAAAATATTCAGTTGCAGCTTTGAGAGGAGATTTCAGGGTAAACAGGTTGCCTGGGCGGGACATGATTCTTTTAAAGTTCTCTTCACAAAATATGAGCGAGCTCATACTCTCCGCTCGGATAACACAAGTTCACACAATCCTGAACATACTCCTTCAGTGCAGTTAAGTATGCGTGTTCACGGCTCAAGGAGTCGTTTATTGCAATCCTGCTAAGCCCACAGTTTGTTTTATTCAATAATCCTTTCACAAAAAATCCACTTACATGGCACAAAATGCTGCACTTTATTGAAATAAATGCTTTAATGACAAGACTTTCCTCATCATTAATTTTCTCTTCTGCATTTCCACGACACCCTATTTCCCCTTGGGAAATCAGGTCAACCAGGTACTGTTAGTAAGCGTTTCCATAACTAGAGTTCAGCGGCATGTCCAAAAACTGGCTGACGCATACAAACTTCAAAGCGCATTTCATGTCGTAGCCGTTAAGAACGGATAGACGGACGCACGCAGGGACAGACGAGTGGACGGACGCACAGACGGACACACGAACGAACGAATGGACGCATAGATGGACAGATGCACGAACGCACAGGTGGACGCACGGAAGCACGGACGAAGTGACGGGCGTTTCGCCCCACTCATCATCATTCACTACGCGGATATGCTGTGCCACCGTTTTATTGACATGTAGTGCAATGCAACTGGATACTAAAACTACGACGACTACGCCGACATGGGCCATGCGACATGCGGTGTAAGGGACTTTGCCCCTAAAAAAATAGTTGAAGACGCCAGCAGCAACAAGGACGCAACGTAAGCGCACATCTTCGCGCAATCGCAGTTTGTGCACAAAAAGCGATTAACAACGACGCGTTTTGCGCTATCCAAAATGAATGAGTTAAATATGCATTCACGCAGCATGCAAATGAACGTGTATTGCACCCGATGCACTGGTGATCGCAATTAAGCCCGATTGGAAGCAATATTATCAACAGTGTTTGGCGCCCTTCTGCAGCTGGCGTAAGAGAGTCAATCACATCAAGCTTGATCACAATTGAAAATGCCCGTGTGATGGCGCTTTCAGTTATAGGTCTCAAATTGCTTAAATGGTATAACTTACGCTGCACAAACAAGAATGGTCCGTGGGTGGCGACTTCTCGCGCTTGATCTTTAGAAGCCACAAGAGTCGCCTTTTCGAATTTTTTGGGAATCCGAACATCCTGCAGCCATTTAGCGAGTGGTTTGTGCACAGTGGCATGCAGCACCCGGTCATTTTGCCCGAAAAAACACCGCGCACTTGTCTTGCTCAACCAGCCCCGACGAGACGAGGCTAGCCAAATTACGGCCGCCGATCGGTAGGCGGCACTTACCCCTTCAAAGAGTGGCTCCATCTTCCTAGGGGGCACGCACATTGAGAAACCCTATTTTCGAGGCGCACGCAGTGCGTGCACCCGCCCACTCGCGGCTTCTTACCGACAGATGGAGAGAGGTGGCGCGGGTAAGGTGATGCAAACGTGAGAAGTGGGCTCGAGTGTTGCGAGTGGTGAAGAGGGCGAAGCGAGTGAGAGCTGACACGCGGCGAGCCCGCGGCAGGCGAGGGAGAGAGACGTCACTGTGCGCTGCTAATAAGGCGTGAGTTACTTGGCACCGCACCAACCCCTGCAGCAAGGAGAGCAGTACGGACGGAGGGACATCATTGCACAGGCAAATCAAAGAGCTGCTTCGAATCTAATAACCCGCCTTTAGTGCGGCCCAGAACGTGCGATTTGTGAAATCCGATTCACGCTACGAACCATGGCAACGCAGCAGAAGAGTGCTGCGTAGCCAGGGGTCGCAGTTTTTTTTTTGCTACTTCATTATGTATATTTTACTTCATAATTGCGTCTAAAATACTTAACAACAGCCGTGGTTAACCGCGGCATAAAACACGTCTGTGTCAAAAGTTTTTTTTTCAATGGCAAGATATATCGCACAGTTGCGATCTCAGTAGAGGGCAAACCCTTATCAAGGAACTTATGCGGTCATTAGCAGGAAGTTTGTTCATGAGGGTTAGTCAGGGAAACGTTTTTAAGATCGTTTATTACCATAAAACGATTTTGTGCCCCACGTTTTCTGTAGCCGCATCGAATACAACACAGTTGTCAAGACCGTAGAAGATATGACCACAACGGACAACCTACTGCCTTGAAGATTAGTCTTGAAATTGAATGTTGCTCTTTGTTTTTGGTTTTTCTTTGCCAGACCTACCTTTATAAAGAAAGCGGCTTACGAGGCCATCAATAGAACGTCACGTTGTTGCCCAGTGTACGTAGATTAGGGTTATATTATTGCTTTATTGTACCATTACAATATGTGCAGGGAAATATTTATGCTGACGAGCAGTAAAAGAAAGAGAAGACAACTGCCTTTAACAAATACACAAAATTAAAGAGGCACGAACAAACGGATAGCGTTCAATACGCTGCTTTATTCAAGACCTCACATGTCACAATTTCACGAACTGAGAAACCGCTGTGTAGAAAGCGAGATCAAGGTACCCTCTTATTTGTTTTATGACACCGCCAGTCACTTGGCATTCAGCCAAACGTAGCCCCAGCTAACGAATCGAGCTGACGCTCATTGCCTCTGCCGAAAGTGGCACCTGCTAACGAGTCTAGTTGACGGTCATCGCTCCTACCAAAGGTGGCTCCTGCTAACGAGTCGAGCTGACGGTCATCGTTTCTACCAAAGGTGGCACCTGCTAACGAGTCTAGTTGATGGTCATCGCTCCTACCAAAGGTAGCTCCTGCTAACGAGTCGAGCTGCCGCTCATCACTCCTACCGAAGGTGGCCCCCGCTAACGAGTCGAGCTGACGCTCATCGCTTCTTCCAAAGGTGGCTCCTGCTAACGAGTCGAGCTGACGCTCACCGCTCCTACCGAAGGTGGCTCCCGCTAACGAGTCGAGCTGGCGCTCATCGCTTCTTCCAAAGGTGGCACCTGCTAACGAGTCTAGTTGACGGTCATCGCTTTTACCGAAGGTCGCTCCTGCTAACGAGTCTAGTTGACGGGCTTCGCCCCTACCGAAGGTGGCTCCTGCCAATGAGTCGAGCTGACGGTCATGGTTTCTACCAAAGGTGGCACCTGCTAACGAATCTAGTTGACGGTCATCGCTCCTACCAAAGGTAGCTCCTGCTAACGAGTCGAGCTGACGTTCATCGTTTCTACCAAAAGTGGCACCTGCTAATGAGTCTAGTTGACGGTCATCGCTTTTACCGAAGGTCGCTCCTGCTAACGAGTCTAGTTGACGGGCTTCGCCCCTACCGAAGGTGGCTCCTGCTAATGAGTCGAGCTGACGGTCATCGTTTCTACCAAAGGTGGCACCTGCTAACGAGTCTAGTTGACGGTCATCGCTCCTACCAAAGGTAGCTCCTGCTAACGAGTCGAGCTGACGTTCATCGTTTCTACCAAAGGTGGCACCTGCTAACGAGTCTAGTTGACGGTCATCGCTCCTACCAAAGGTAGCTCCTGCTAACGAGTCGAGCTGACGCTCGTCGCTCCTACCGAATGTGGCCCCCGCTAACGAGTCGAGCTGACGTTCATCACTTCTTCCAAAGGTGGCCCCTGCTAACGAGTCTAGTTGACGGTCATCGCTCCTACCGAAGGTCGCTCCTGCTAACGAGTCTAGTTGACGGGCATCGCCCCTACCGAAGGTGGCTCCTGCTAATGAGTCGAGCTGACGGTCATTGCTCCTACCGAAAGTCGCTCCAGCCAACGAGTCTAGTTGGCGACCCGCACTCCTACCGAAGGTGGCTCCTGCTAGCGAGTCTAGTTGTCGGGCTTCTGTCCTGCTGAAGGTGGCTCCAGCTAGCGAGTCTAGTTGACGGCCTTCGATCCTACCGAAAGTACGTTCAGCTAAGGAGTCCTGCTGACGAACATCAATCCTCTCTTCTGCATTGAAAGCAACTGTACGAACGGAACCTGCTTCTCCTGTAGGCTTTTCAGCATTTGTAAGAACCATGGTGCCTGCAATGTTAAGCATGTAGCCATAAGTAAATTTCTGTGGAGTACTTTGATTTTCCACGACTTGTACAATGGGAAATATCAAATTCACTACAATTGTAAACAAAATGTCTTTTTCAGTTAGAATTTTTGAAATAATGAGATAAGCTTACACAGTTCCGCTTTATTACGAGAAAAATTATTTGTTGTAGTGATAATCGAGATCATTGGTCTTTAATATTGCTGTATGCCTCTTCTGACATTCTACAGTGAATAACATGCAGTAAAGCATTGATTAGAAATGTTGCCATTATTTGCGCAGTTTATTGAGTCTATCTTTCACAACTTCTAGAGTATGAAAGCTGGACATCATTTCTACTTCACACTCAGTGTAAAATTTTTAGAGATGTTGAAAGCAAACGCGGGCAAGCGATCTTCTGGCGTCTTCTGATCTCTTTCTTAAACATTTTGTGCTAACGTTTTTAAATGCGGTCACAATTTAAATACCTATATATCGCAACGATAATTTTTATGAGCCATGCTGACGAATGACCTAAAATATGTTCCACTTGTGCACGTCTTCATGCAGCCATTGATCACAGATGCGAAGCTTATTACGGTAGACCTCCATCCGGTGTGCCGCGTACGCGCAAGGGACCCCCATCTTCTCCTCTCTATCCTGTAGGAATTGCTCTCAGCAGCACTAACACCCTCATTGCGCATGCGCGTTCCCTCCCCATCGCTTTCCTCTACTATGCTCAACCTTTCTCACCTTCGAACGCCGACGCTCGCTCCTCCCTCTTTCTTCTGTAGTAGTCTCTCCTGCGGTGTACACCCTCCTTGGACTTGCAATGTCACCTTCCCCTGTCTCCTCTCCTACGTTCCTCGCGCTCTCGCCTTGCAACGCCGACGATTGCGTCCCCCTCTTTTCATCTCTAGGCATCCCTTCCCGTGGCGCTTTCACCCTAGCGCAGCCAAAGCCGCGAAGCAGAAACCGAATCCGCTTTTACGTGGCGGGAAAATCGGTCTCGGACTGATTTTTTGCGCACCGGCTGCGTGGCGTGGTTTTCTAGCCACTTGGGTGGCGATGAGAGCCAGTTTCCGGAGAGTATTGCTGCTCTCGCTTTCTTCGAGGCCGAGTTTTCGCTCTCTTTGAGACACTTGACCTCGAAGACAGCGAGAGCGCGTAAGTCTCCGGAAACTGGCTCCTTTCGCTGCCCAAGTGGCTGGAAAACCACGCCACGCGGCCGGCGCGCAAGAATCGGTCCGAGCCCAATTTTCCCGCCATGCAAAAAAAGATCCGGCTTTCGCTTCACGGATTCGGCTGCGCTAGACTAAACCACGTAATCTAACCAGACGTCCGCAAATTCATTATGGCGGCAAAGGCATCGGCGGTGGTTCGCATTGGCTGAAACCGCGAACTACCCTTGCAGCTCAACGAAACTTCGTGGCCTCAACGAGGATGCGTTCATCGAGAGCCTGGTTTGGATTGAGGTCACAGAAAACTCTGGTGTAGCAGCAGCCAGTCGGCATTCGCCAACGTGGCTGCTTTTGTGTACAGCCAGTTTAATCCGATTTCGCCAATGCAGGTATGTTCGCTCGTGTCGTTTCAGTTGGCGTATCTTCCAAAACAACGTTTGAAGAGGTGCGAGCTGTTTCTTTTCGGTACTTTTTGTGAATAACTAAAATTCAGTATGAAGTTTAGTTCTCAGAAAGCAGGCAAATTTAAATTAATGGTAAAGGTAGGGACGGCAGCGACGGCGGGATGGGGCAGAACAAATGTGAACACCTTCGACGCGCGCAGTCGTACTTTCCAGCCGCTCTGGCGTTTTCTATTTGCTTCAATTCTTCAGTGTGAACGCGCCCTTAGTGCGCATACTCTCGTCTTGTGCCGGCCCAGGAGGACACCCGCAAAACTGTCCCTCCCCTCCCGCTCGTTCACCTCGGAAGATTGACGCAGGCAGCGTATGCAAGTTGAAAACAAATGACTGCTCATGCTGCACAAACGTTTACTGGCCACGGTGTAAGATAGAAGCCCTTTTTTTTGTATCTTACACCGTGATGTAGGCACTTGGTAGCGCGTTAGGAATTCGGTCAAGGGCATCTTTACTTGGCTTTTGCTTCACGTTGAAGGCAACGCTGCTTCATTCATTAAATTATTAATAAGAATAATAAAGTCGAGATAATAATTAGGCATTCCCAAACCTTACCTAATTACGCAACATTCACGCGATACACCCACCACTCTGCGACGCACTTACTCTAGTTCCCCGCGGGAAGAGGCTTGGCGGCATTATTTGGTTATTGTTTTTACAGACATTTTGCAATAATATTACTGAATTGAAAATATTATTAACAAAATACGCTACATGCTGAGTATGTCTTATGCTACTAACACTGTATCTACAACATTCGTTCTACGTAATTGCAAACTGGAAAATGTTTACGAAAGTTTTGATTGAACGCCCAGCAGAGTTTAATATCCAAAAAAGAAACACCGTGGCGTTAAGTAGTATTTGTTTGAACTCACCGTAGGTTAGCACACCTAACGCCAGAACACACGCAGTCATATATCCCGCCATTGTACCATGAATTCAAAACTTTTCCTCTTGTTTTACTGCAATGGAACTTCTTTCTGCGGAAAGTGATGCTATATTTAAGATATGAAAAACAATATTCTCAGTGATTCACGTTAATGTGGCAAGATTTCTAGAAAAGGGTGCATTACATATTTTTCAGCTCAATAAGCGGTGCATCACAATTAAAAAAAAGCCAGGGCTGCCCTGAAGGCCCAGCAGACCTACTGCGAAAGCTAGAAGCGCGGCCTTTCGGAGCCTTTCAAAACACTCATTGTGCAACCACTGCAAACACATTTGCTTCATACCCACTAGGGTATTAATAATAAAATTTCTGAGTAGTAAGCCAGCATTCGCTATGCTATTTTTTGTCATTCTTCTGAAAAGCATGGTATCCGCTAAACAGTTGTGATAAATGTTTTGCCAATGGTTCATACAGACGCTGACTACCACGTGTAAATACCAAGCCTTGGTTTACAACGTTCCCAAAGCACTTAATACGCACGAAAGTACTATCACCTGCAACAAGAAACAATTACAGTCTCATTTCTGCTCTCTGGCGTCATAGGAACATGCGCAAAAATCTTTTCTCATAGTCTCGTATTTTTCATTGTTTAGTCTTGTGTTGAATACATTGTATCATGCTACATCTTGTTATCTTGCGTGTGTATGTACTTTGTGTTTCACGAAACGTATATATGTGAGCCTTAAAGTGCATAAGTGTCAATGTATGCAATAGTCTATGCACGATGTACCTTGTTTATTGAAAACTCCCTTTTATTGCACATTTATAACATGCATTTTAAAATAATCAATTGTGAAAATATTTTTAGTAAGTATGTATTGTTCATGTTTTATATTAGTACTGCCAAGTTATGTACCTTTAATCATTTCCACACTACTGCAATGTGTATGCACAGGTCACCAGGGCCTTTGTCAAGCCGTTCTCACGGCTTTTAGCCTTGGCGACCTTCCAGTTTTTGTCTGCTAAATAAATAAAGTTTGAATAGTTTCAATTGAAAATAAATATGTCTTAAGTGGGTATGCACCACAGTTTTGGGGAACAAGAACAAGCTTTTGTAATGGGTTGGAGCCTTGGACGACCCACTTCTTACGCTATTCGCATTGTGCGACGATTGATTGCTCTTTCACTGTTCTAAACGCTTCAAAAGTCATATAAACGCGATTGCTTTCCCGACATCAAGCCTGCCTAAGGCAAGTTTGCCAACAAGTCCCAAGCATTGATGTGGCTCATTGAACAGGCGACAAAGCAAAAAAAGCCCATGTGGCTCAGTGGTAAAATACTGGACTGGGACCCAGCGGATCCAGGGGCGAGCCCCACTGTGTTACTGGTGCAAAGTTTTTTCTTTAGTTTCGCGCGATGTGGTTACGGACACCACGATGGCGACAGTGGCAGCGGCGGTGGACAACTGGACGTGACGCGAGTTGTGATCACATGAAAGTTTTCGCTAAAAAGTGTACTACAATTTGACCCTAACGCAGATACTTTTAAGCGGGTACCAGAAAGATCAACCTGTTAGAGGTTACAAAACGGGTATCGCATACATACTCCCTTTTGTACTGCGCAACTATTTAGCCACTAGTTTCTTGTCCAACACTTACCGAAAAATTAGAATTAGGATGAATGGGCGACACCACCAAAAATAGCTAAATCCTTATACACACCACTGGTATACGAAAAATAAAAAAACAACAGTTAGTTCAAGAAACGTCTAGCAAGCGATGATGGCGAAGAGAAAACCCCAAGTACGTAAAAGGAAACTATATTAAGGAGCGGGAAAGGCAACGGTGGCTGCAAGGAGACCCCGAAGCGATGGAACGCCGACGCCAAGGACGTTGTGCTCATGTTATGTATTTGACTGTCTGTAATTCAAGTCAAATATATCTCGCTAATAATCGATTTAGAAACAAAACTGCATCGTCTGTCTAAAGCCTTGCAGCCACTAAGTAGAACCTATAAACCACCGCCACCAGTTAGGTAACACCAGAATCCAGCAAGAAACAAGCATGTTCGTCCTCAGTACCGCTCATTATTGCTGTTTCTGGCTTGCGCGGCTTAGTGTAAGCTTGGCCAATCTTTTTTTTTTCGCGCGGACCATCACCAGTTTATTTTTTGCAAAGTGACTTAAAATATAAATTTATACATTGAAACTTACCGCGAGAAACAGCTACGGCTCGTTCTAAGGAACACAACAGCCGATCTTCTCAATTACCTCAATTCCTGTCTCCTTATTATTACTATAATCATGTTGCTATAGCCTACAGCCGGCTTCAGACAAAGCTTCAGCATTATTACTTGATACCTCAAAATGAGACCTCATTTAGTAGTACCTGTACCTCAAGGTAGTATCATGCACGGCCGCAATACTTTTCAGTAATATACATTTCCTTTTATAAAACTGGCACATCAATTTGATGTTTTGCTAAAGCTTTGCAGTAGTGAGTAATGGCACCGATTTATATACTACTCGACCCACTTTTCAGTTTAGTTTCTGGCAGGTGTAAAAATTTTGTCACCGCAAACTACAACATTCATGGCAACATTCGAGATTTTTTCAAGAGTTAAAACTGCTCTCTAGCTAAGTAGAATAAGCTTGTGACACATTAAATAAACGCAAATAAATAAGAATGCAGGGTCAGCATACGTAATATTCTATGTCTTCGCTCAGTCGTGTGTAGATATTCTATTTTTCACTCAGAAATGTACTTATATATCCTTTCGTTAGTTACCTCGAATAACAAATAGCACTGCGAGCTATAGGCATGATTTGGTGTGAATCTGGATATCATTACTTGATCATCCTGAATCGCAGAGTATGGAGCTAGTTTCAGTTTGCAGAGCTCGAGAGGGGCATAATTGTTTGAACGGCATCTCTTATATTTTTATTATGCCGAGGTACCTTCCAGCCATCATATCTTTAGTTTTGCATTTATTTTACTCCATTTTATGAGGTGCGCCGAAAAAAACGAGGCCTGAACAAAAGGTAAATGCTGTTGACTTCACGGGGATTCGGGCCCTCATAGAAAGCATACAGCATGAAATTGGACGAAGTACACATAAAAGCGTAATTTGTTCTCACCATTAGCGCTAGGTTGCATATTTTGTGTTCTTTGTTGTAATAAAAATAAACATACTCGATACACACAATAAATCAAAAATCATACGCTAAAACTTTGAACTAAGGGAAATAAGGAGAATACTTTAATTATATATTGTAAACGAAGGATAGAGAAATCAGAATAGTATACAAACTCATATATATTAAGAAAGAAGAAACATTGCACAAATTTTTGCTGATGTAACATACTCCAGAGACAAAAAAAATGTCTGAATATTTTTTCACTGCTACATGCATTCGTCTACAACAATTTCAAGTTCTGACAAGTAGTTCAGATGTTCTGCAACTTTGCAACAGGGCATCTGGTTGCTCATAATTAAACGTGTATATCGAATGATCCGGTTTCCTATACTTTAGAATGAGTATAGGTAAGTTTTTTATAGATAAACACTAATGTACGAATTGTTCCACCAAAACGTATACAACACTGTTTTTATCTAAGGGCTTAATTGTATGTGGTAAGGTTGTGAGCAGCAATCAAGAAGAAAAAAAAAACGTGTATTCAGTGGTTTGGTACGGGCTTTTAATTGTACTCCAGCTACGTCACGAATAGCTTTCTTTTGAAATATGTGTAATCTATTTACGTTTGTTTACCCGTTGATGTGTTTGTGGTTGACGTGTTTTCTTTAACGCCTTCCGCAAGGTGTTGAAAACCCATCGTATGCAAGTAGTATGCTGCTGAGCGTAACAATGACGTACGAATAGGCGATAGCTTTGCTTTGTCCTACGCATAGTTTCGCAACTCTGATGAATCTAAATGCACTGCTACAAAATATGAATAATTTGAAAGAAGGGGGCATGTGCGGTGGCCGACGTTCGAGAAGGTGCGCGTCGCTTTCAGTACTTACCTACTGTTTAGATTTTTGGTCGGGAGCTTCCACAGAATTTTCTAAAATTGACTAGAGGGGACTCTGGCGCTGTGATTTTTCGGGGACCATGGGAATCATGGGTAGTACACGGATTTGTCTAGCCTTCGTACTTGCGAGTGTGGAATCTGGTTGTGGCTTCGTTTATTTCTGTGTTTCAGTTTTGTTTAGAAGGAAAGAACAAACCTTTTTTGAAGTTTGTGACCCGGTTTTAAAGGTAAGCCTAAAATATCAAGGTGGTGAAGCGCAGCCGCAGAACGTTTGCTCATTTTTGTTTCGTGAGAAAAAAGCTCCAAGCCACTTGAACAAACACGGCGGCAGAAGTACAAAGATTAGACAAATTTATGTACTACCTATAATTCCCAAGTTCACTTAAGCGCCGTGCGTTGAAGCTCCCATAGACACAAGTGCCTAGTTTACCTCAAATAAATATTGTAGGAAACTCTATAAGAGCTTCTATCTTCTCTTTTTCCTAAATTTGTTGATTGTTACCAAGTGCTTTATACACAACAAACAGACAGGCTAAAAAACACCCTTTTCCTCAGCAGGTGCAAGTGGCCACAAAGAAACATTGTCACCTAAAAAAGAAAGTAATTGTGCAGGCCAATAAACAGAAATATCTTGGCGAACCACGGATCCTGATACTACCACATAACGCAAAATATGCGGGGGACTGTTAGAGGTTGGATTTGGTTCTTCGCCAATGAAACTGCGGGCCATGTGCGCAGTGACGAGGACTCTAGCAGGCTGGTGCGGTATAAATAATATTATTTTACATGTGAAGTGCATTACTAGCTTGCTACTGCACAAGAAAATAATCCAGCGTTCCATGCATGCACTAATTCCTCCACGTGAATGAAATGCCACATACGTGGCTTTGACTGCCATCCCGGTTGACCAGCTGACCGAGCGCTTTACGCATGATCCTCTTCATTGTTAATTTGTGCAATTTACCCAGGGACCTGAACTATTTATTTTTACATATATTATGCCGTAGGGTATGCTAGCACCGATAAAAGATAAAGAAAAGCCTCGGAGCAGGCTCACGGGAAAAAAAAGCATTTGTCAGTCTGTGAACTAGGCAGTGAATGTGATTGTAGGCCCTTTCTAGTCTATTGAAACGGGCTTAGTAAAACACCAGCAGAAAATGGTAACCGAAATATTCGAAGTGTTTAATATAGGAAAAAAATGAAGGAACGTTTCGGCCTGCCTTTTAACGCATCAAGAACTGCCGAGCATATTATTTTGCATCCACGTCACGACGTATTATACATGAATCAAGAAGGTGCATTATTTCAAGGCCTGCTCAGTAACATACAACACATGATTGTTGTTTTTTGTTATTCTGTCTTTCAAACAAATTCTGCAAGTGTCGTTGAGCCAGACGCATCTACTTAAATAGTTTTCTATTGAAAATACCGTGAAGTGTACACAATTTCAATTGTGTGTGAGGAAATTCCTAAATTATGATTTTAACGATGCGAGAGAAGTGTTAAAAAACGGACACAGAAAGTCTTGCTGGAAAGACTTTTGTGGCAAAAACTTACCAGAGAGTTACCACACAGGCTGGCGGTGAAAATTATTATTTCTCTGCTCTTTTTATACAGACGCATTGCGTCAGTTGTCCGACGAAAACAGTAATTTTCTGTATATTTATCATATATTGTTAGGATGACTCTGCGAGAAAATTGAGGTTTTAAGAATCCAATTGCTGGTTAATTAAATATCGACATCTTACATATGGCGTAGCTGTACGTGAATGTTACCACAGAGCGCGGCTTTTTTTTCTATTTCTAATCTACTCACTCTTGTAAAAATGTGAAGGTACCTCTACGCCTGATTGAAAACAACTGGGACTCTGCAACGACAGCTTGAAACGACTGACGGGTGTATAAAATAGGAGGCATTATGAAATGAGAAAGTTTTCACATTTCACCTGGAAAGCTTGCAAATGGTTGTCACGACAGCACTCATCTCATGAAAAAATAGAACACCTCCACCACGAGAGCCAAATAATGATAGAACATATATGCTTGTAGTTTTGCAAACGGTGACATCACTTGGTACATTGACTGACAGGCGAAATTAAGGATCAGTTACATTTTAAATGAGAAAGGTTTCCAATTTACGATAAGATTGGTTTATGACTGCGCTCATTTCACGAGAGAATGAAATGACCACTAGAGCAATAAAAATAATTGTTTTGATTGAAGACGTATGTTTCCAAACTTGTTCATAGGGCATCGTTTAGGTTCTTGATCGATAGTTGAATAGCCAACTAAAATTATTTGACAAGAGGTGTATTCCTCATATAATATAAATATATCCACGAAGTGAACGATGTCTGGGCGAAGTTCGGGGGGATTATTTAGAAAACCGTGAATCCCTCGAGTGTCGCGCACTAGAACATGCAAATGAGAGGCAGCACATGTGTACAATATATTCGATGTTTTGCTGTTCGTTTATGGTACTGAGGTACAGGCTTCCTTGTCCCTTCAATGAGACGGCCTTATGATCAGTGAAAGGGAAAATCAAAGGTTCTTGGTTGGGATGTAAGCTAGCTGAGTTTCACAAAAACCAGGTTTATACACATCTGTCCTGTTGTTGGTAGTTCTTTGTAGTCGTATCAAAAGCATCTCAGATCATATCGCAATGACATATGCTGCGCATGACAGTCGTCGTTTATGATTTCGAGATAAGTCAAAAGCCTGCATCGTCTTGCCGATGTTCCATTGCCGCGCCAGCTTCGGGGGCGACAGTGCGTTCACGTTCGTTATCTTCTAAGGCAGATGAACGTACTTATTTTTCATCGTCATGAGCCACATCACAAAGTACAAATAATGTCTTACGAATGTCTAGCGACTACCTCGCTTATCAACAGAATAACGAATGGCATAGTGGGTGCGGCATCACCATGGTCAAGACGTATAGTTAATGCCTCGCATGCGCTGTGCACTGATTGCAGGGTTGGTTTGTTGGTTGGTTCCTCAACACCTTGGCGCAACCCACCTAGGGGGATAGGCCATGAATGGGACGGTGCCTTGCTTTTCAAATTAATTCACTTCTTGAAAGAGAGGGTTGGATTACTTAGGTAATATAGGTAATAATAAAAAGGTGTTAAATTTCTAAAAAAAACCTTTAAAAGAAAACATATAAACATACAAAAAAATTATACAGAAAGCAACTGAAGTTACCTATTATTAGCATTCCATTCTTTTAGATTCTCGTAAGAAATTCGTAACAGCGGTAAAAGCGCTCCCGTGGCTGAATCCAAATGCGACTGCGCCAAATGAAAGAATCACCGGAAGTGTCAAGTTTAAGCCCAACTTTCGTAGGGGTTTTCTAGTAGATTTTTCCTTTGATTTTTGAATTTTCGGCATGACAAAAAGAAGTGCTCCAAAGATTCCCTCTCATTACAATAAAGGCACAAAGGCGACTGTGCCAGACCCGACCTGTGAAGGTAAAAGTTCAATGAGGGGACTCGACAACGCAGCCTGGTAATCACTATTTCTTCCTTTCTTGATGAACACCACTTGTTCTTCCAAGGGAACTTCAGCTGTGGGAAGTCTGATACAAACAAAGGGGATTTTTCAAAGTTAATGGCCGTTGTGCGTTTTTCAAAGCGTGCTGCTGTGATATATTCTGAAGTAGGCAAAATAGGTAAAACAGTACAATCAAGGGAAGATACAGCTAGTGCATCTGCATGCTCATTCAGAGCTAAACCTCTATGGCCTGGTACCCAAACTAGTCGGACGAGTCGCACATGTGTAGGAATGAGCGAGTAGAAAGTTTCTAAGGTACGCAAAAAATTTAGTGAGCTCAAGGCAGTACAGACTGAGAGACAGTCTGTTAGAACAATAACCGCTGATAGATCTTGCGGCACTTTACGCAATGCAAGGACTATTGCCAGTAGTTCAGCTTGGTAAATAGGTGTAATTCGGGTAATCGAATTGAAAAAGCCCAATCTAGAGAGGATGATACGATTCCTACGCCAGCCTTCTCTTCATAAACTGAAGCGTCAGGCGCTATCACAATAGATGTTTCTAGAATGGCCAAATGATCTTCTAAAATGCCAATTATATACTGATATGGTAAATTTTTTGCATTCTTGGGATATATATCGTCAAACTCTATCCTAATTGCATCTACAGTGTTGAGCACAAGTGTTTCCCAAAGGTTAACTCTTAAGGGCCCCAAAAGTTTCTGAGTAAATATTACTTGAGGACACCTTAATTTAGGCCATTGGTGGTTGAAGAATGAGGTCTGCTGGTTAATGAACACATACTGTGCCCTCCGCTGAGGTGATGCATAGATTTTAAAGAATGTACGTACTGTTAGATTATGAAATCTTTTGATAAAAGAAGGCAGGCGGAATTCTTCGTATAGGATATTGTTGGCAACATATTTGGGTAGCCCAGGCATAAGCGTAAAGATTCGCGTTCTAGCAGATTCAGTGGTCGAACCCAGCAAGCCGGAGCGCCAGAAAACAAAACACAGCCGAATTCTAATATCGGTCGAATTTGCATGCAATATATCATAACGAGCACGTCTCTACGCAAACCGGCACGATAATTACTGAGTCTGGGCAGCATCCCTACGGCACGTGCTTCTTTAGCAGCCATGTTTTTTTATGTGGGGACTCCAGTTAAGTGTTTCGGTGTAGGTTACCCCCAAGTACGTAACTGACTCGACCTGAGGTATGGCGTCCTGTCGGTACATTAGTGAAATTCGCACTGAGGCATTTTGTGCGAAAACTATGATTGTACTTTTGTTTGTATTGAGGCATAGGTTGATGTCCTCCAGCCACGTTTCCAGACTATTCATGTATGTCTGCAGTATCAGGTACAGTGTGTGAATGTCCGCCGACGCAGCAAAAAATGCAATATCATCGGAATACACATAGACCTGTACATCTTGCTGTATGGGAATAGTACATAGTAGTGCATTAAATAATAAGGGCGATAGTACTGACCCTTGCGGTATACCTCGCGTTTGCCTGTATATTGAAGAGTTGACACCAGCTTGCGAGCAGTAAAATTCTCTATCACCGAAGAAAGCATGGATCCAGGCCACAAAGTATTGAGGCAGTCCTAAATTCTGAAGTGAATATAGCAGTTTAACATGCTCCATAATATCATAGGCTTTTGTGATATCTAAGGTTACCAAAGCGGAGTATTGTTTCTGATATCGAGCAAGTTTAATTCTGCTTTCGAGATTCACGTGCGCACAACAAATGGAGCAACCACGCCTGAATCCAATCTGACATAGGCTCTGTGTCAGTTTTTCTGACATCCATCGATCTATACGTCTATATAAAATTCTTTCAACAAGTTTAACAAGGTTCGATGTAAGTGAAATGGGCCTGATATTATCTAAGGTAAACCCAGCGGCTTGTTTTATTTATTAATGGAATCACTTTTGTCATTCTCCAATCTGGTGGCATCCAAGAGCTTCTAAGTGAGTGTATAATAATTTCGAGTAGGCCAAGTGGGTATATTTTATGTACTGATTTTATTACCGATGTCGTCATGCCATCAGGACCAGGAGCCGAATGGGGTAGTGTTCTGACTACGTTTTCTAATTCTGCAGGCGTAACCTCTTCACAATCCTCAGCCCTTTGGGAAGACTGAGCTTGGTATGAGACAAGTGTCGTAAAGCGACTTTCTAGGCCCTAAGCTATATCTTCTAGAAGGGCCTTCAGTTCAACTGGTGATGATACTGCATATTCTATATTTCTTTGTACTGGAAGAACTTTCTTAGTTCTCAGAAAGCGAAAAAGTGCTTTTCTATAGACCGGCTTTGACAGGAACTCACATCGGTCGTTGTTAAATTTTTCCTTCGCATTAGCGATGGTTCTCTTAAAAATAGCGGCTGCATACTAATAATCACTCCAGTTCCTGAGACACTGGTTGGAGATTAATTTTTTCCATGCAGCCTTTCTTAGTCTATAAGCCCGCGAACAGTGCGCATTCCACCAAGGGTTCGTAGACGGTTTAGAGCTTTCAATGGTGAATTTTGATTTATTTAACGACTCTTTTGAAATGTCGCTAATTCTGATGGTGTCTAATTCTGCATCATTAGTTTAGTTAGATAAAGCGCCTCGTAAGTATTTCTCGAAAGTATTAAAGTTTACATGTGTTATGGAAGATCTATTTTTGGAGGTTGTTGGACATACCCCCTCGAACAATATTGGCATATGGTCACTACTTGTTCCCGAGTTAATCGCAGACCATGATAAGATGGAGAGGTTAGCGTTAGAAAAAGTTAGATCGAGTACCGAGGAGGACTGATTACACATAAAAGTAGGAGTTTTTGTGTTTGTGCATATAAAGTTATTATTGTTCACCCAATCCCATAAACGTCTGCCATTCAGATCAGTTTTAAAACTTCCAGAAATATGATGAGAAGTGAAGTCACCTACAAATACAATATCTTTTTGGCAATAGTGAACTGCAGTATCTAGGACGGAATAATTTAGAACACCCGCAGGAAAATAAGCATTAATTAATGAGAATGGGAGGGACCCAGGAATAGCAATGCTTATTGCTAAAATCTCGCTTTTTGAAGCCAATGACTGATAAATAATTTTAGCTCTATGGGCGTTTTTAGATGAGACAAATATTTCCAAACCTCCACCCTGAGTTGGACGGTCTAGACGAAATGTGCGGTAATTTTTAATCCTAAAATACTTATTTTCTGCAAGCCAAGTTTCTTGTAAAGCAACAATATCAGGGGAATAGTTATTGCAAAGTTCAAGTAAGTCTGAAGCTGCTGAAAAAATGTAGCGGCAATTCCACTGTAGTACTTTTAAATTCCCTATTTTGAAGAGATACCAGCATCACTCACTGCTTTCTCCAAGATGCTATCCTTTAAAAAAAATTACGGCATATTCACGGGGTGAATGATGATGAATGGGCGAAGCTCCGGAGGGATTCATGGGTAAACTGTGAATCTTCCGTGTAATTCGCCCAGTCGATCATCATGTAAAGACGTGAGAAACGCTGTGTGTGTATATACACAAATCAACTTTTATTTGTTCTTAGACGATGGATGGCTTGCGATGTCCCTTGCCTCGCGCGCTCGCACATCGGGATTCTGTCTGCGAGCGCGCGCTGCTGCCGCCTTGCGCTCTCTCCGCTGTGCAGCCTTATCCATCCGGCGACTCCGAGCGCGCGCCAACAGCGAACGGATTTTATTACAACGCTCCCCCTAGCGTACGTCGCCGCACTAAATCGAACGATTGCCTTCAACCAATGACACGCGCCATATGTGACATCATTCCTATTTTATAAGATCTCGCGTCTTTTATCAACTACAAGTACCGCTTTCCAGTTTATAACATCTTGCATCTTTTCATCATCAGCTACAAGTACCACCATCTAGTAAACACTACAAGAACTAAACGAGAGGTGGCTACATACAGGAGACGGTACCGCCATCTAGTGAACACTGCAAGAACTAAACTAGAAGTGGCTACATACAGGGGACGGTACCGCCATCTAGTGAACACTGCAAGAACTAAACTAGAGGTGGCTACATACAGGCTACAGGGGACGCACAGCCCACGCCCTAAGGAGCTTCACCCCTAAAAATCCTTTTTTGATGGGTTTTCTTTCTGATATTTCTTATTTCTTGATTTAGGACTAACTGAGGACCATTGTGTCTCGGGAGAAGCCCGTCGTTTCATATTTCTTGAATCAGAATCCATTTGTTCTGGTTGTGAGACATGAGAACCGGAGTCCGAGCTCCAGTCCAGGTCCTGTACAAGAGGCATATTTATTCT